>NW_026726009.1:0-45481 GCF_029784015.1 Lycium ferocissimum
GGCCCCACCATTAGGTACGATGTGATAATCATTATCTTGCGTCCGGGCTTCCCGCGTCCGGGGTACCGTCTCATCTTCCCATTGTTAGTGGTGTCTGTACCGTACCATCTGAACATGGTGTATCTTTGCCCGCCTTAGTGGTGTCTGCCGACCATATAGGCGTGGTATAATATCATCATCATATACTCATCATAATGCATGCATAGAAACTCAAAGACAACCATAAGATTCGTGCCTTAGAAAGAAAGGACTGACACTGCGCATACCTTATTCGTTTTTTAACTAATCTATCGACTTGCTGCGTTCTCCTTCGATTCTCGCGTTTCTACCTTGAGAAATTCGTATTAATATTAGCTAAATGATTATAAGAACATGCTTACTAAAGCTAGGGAAAATTGGGCAGCATTTCCTTTGTTTATACAACATCCTCCATATTCCATATCAACTCCCAAACATTCATAACAACAATCACGATATCATAAACAACAATCGTCATTCATTTACATTATCCACGTTTCCAGTTTCACTTGACTCCATATTCATGATCATAGTTCACTATCGGGTTCTTTCACATATCCCATGTTCCAAATGTCATTCATAACTTACTTACAATCACAACATATCAATAATTATGATTGATCCAAACTACTACTCAACAATGACACTATTCCCACATTTTATGACCCGTTTTCTATATTCTTCTACAATCAAGTGTTTCAAGCTTCTCAATACCTTAAACAACATGAAAATACTATAAAAAATTACCTTAGATAGTGTAGGAACAAGCCTTGAGTGGAAATACTCTTCTTGCACCAAAACCCTAACTCACTTCAATGGGATTTCTTGTTGGATGAACTTTAGTATGTGTCTCATTACACTTGATTTTGTTAGTTTGATGAGGTTGATCATCAATTTCTCTTGGGTTCTTGTGGATGAAGAGTAGGAGAGAATTCTAGAGGGTTCTTGAGTTGTGGAAAGTAAGTGAAATAAAATGAGAGAGAGGATCCTATATCATTCTTGAAAATCGGCCCAGGACCATATACACGGACCCGACATACGGTCCGTATAAATTATCTTGATGTTAATGTCGGCGCACGATGCGGTCCCGGTGAGATGTGCCATTACGGGCTGATTATACGGCCGGACATACGGATATATTGCAAGGCATCCGTATAATACTGATTCTTAAAATCATTCTCGTTGACTCGTTTGATCTCCAATCCTTATGGAACCTTGTTGGCACTTGTTTGACACCTCATTTACTAGTCTAAGGGACGTTATAACTCTTTATCGTGCGTCGTTAAAACATCATTAATCTATACTCGTAAATCTTGCTCGACACGCAACTTATAACTTGCTTTCCTTAACAACTTTCTTCCCTTACCTTAAATGTCTTTGAAATCTCGATTAGGGTCATCAAAAGCTATTTCTTACTTATCAAAACATGTCGTATACGTCATGCCGCCGTTAGTCTATTCCTTGTGCTCACAGCGGGGAAATTTTTGAGTGTAACTGAGGCGAGTAGGCGGGAACACACATCCGAAATATGTATACACAGTGACAGGCGGCAAATTTTGCTATGTGTAGGCTGAACAAAAAAAAATAACAAGGTTACATAACATCCCAACTACATACAACTTTCTACAGACCTCTAGGGAACACGAGCTGCAGAAATGACAGGACAAGACCCCGTCATACCCATAGATACATGTCGGAATAGCATACAAAAAAGGACTACAGCTCCGAACCAAGTGGAGCGACGCTAGCGCACCAGGCGAGTGGAAAGCCTACTAGGGGTGGATCGTACTGTCACGCTACCTGACCTATGGGCATGAACGGCGTCCCAACGAAAAGGGACGTCGATACGAAATAATGTGCCGAATATGCAAAGCCATATAACAGGCGAAATGAAATAATAAAATATTATCTACCCGGATATCTCAGAAAGCATGCGGAGGTACTCTACTTGGGTTGCCTCTCTTTTTGAAAAGGTAACATAATTCTATAGATATAACTCCGTGACTCAAAGGTCGAGAATAGATTACTCCTGACTCATAGGAAACCGGTATAATCAAATATATGACCGGAGGTCGGGTATAAGTAACTCCGTGACCCCGTGGGTCGGGTATAATCAACTCCGCTGACTTGTAGGTCGGAGGTAACACCTCCATGACCCGAAGGTTAGGTATTATCAACTCCATGACATGGGTCGGGTAATTATTACACCCGTATCTTGAAAGCAACATCAAATTTGAAACATAAGTACGTCGATTTAGGGTTATGTAAAACCACTTTGGAATATAAGGAGCAAAGCATTACTAAGTATATTAATGAGTGAAGGATGTACATAAGGTATATCGAAAGGTTTTATAAGGAAATGAGTGGAAGAAATGGAGTAGTATGATTTCTGTTCAGGGCATATCGGGGGCCCTGTCCCTACTTGTATACTTCGGTCATGTTCATAGAGGCTTTCCAGACAGTTCCTGTGTATAGCTTAGTTATGTTCTGTCGGTCGTTATATTGTTGTCGTAGGTCCATTGGACATATATTTATACATGATATTACATTCAGATCTAGCCTTAGCCTTATTTTGCCATTCGAGACATAGAGAATACAAGTTATAAGTTAGATCGCTCGGTTTTCGTAAGGTGCCAGGTGCCAATCACGCCTTACCAAGGGTAGGGTGTGACAAATTAGTATCGGAAGCCGATTCTGTCCCTGGGTTGTGCAAGCGTGTACGGCAGTAGAGTCACATTTTATGGGTGCACATTTATAAAGTAGGTGCAAGGCATTTAGGAATGATTGACCTTATTTTCTCATCTTAGATCGTGCGGGGAGAGAGAGTCATAGGAAATGAAATTTCTTGTACCAACTCTTGATTTCGGCGGAAGAATGGTGTTGATAAAGGAAGAGGATGATGATACTAGGATTACAGAAGTAAGTCACTTTGTTGAAATTACGTCATCAACATGTGCATCTTCTATGAGAATAAATTGGTCATAATCAAGATAAGTTGATTGTACCGTAAAAAGAGGGGGAATTAGTTACGTGTATAATTTAATGATAAGTTTGGTTGTAAGATTGGAACGACGAAGATGAAGAAAAAGAGGTAAGTAATGGTAAAAAGGATTATGAGTCAGATATGGTAAGAATGTTGCAAGTATTATTGAAATGTATAGCTAATGAATGGAAGAGAAAGTAACCAGGGAAATATACAAGGACGATTGATAAAAGTTCAAGTATATTCCGAGTTGTGACGCATGAGGTAAGTTTCGTCATCTTTGCATTTCTGTTCGATATTGAGAGCCCTGTGAGGCTAAGATGTGTTACGCATGTATATATTTGACCCTGTGAGGCATTGTATGTATTTTCTGGGCTGCGTGCAGGATTTGGATAGTAAGAAGTTTAGGGGAAACTCTGTCAAAATTTTCCTAAAATTTAAGGACGAGGACCAAGGATTTAAGAGATAACAAAGACTATACGTCTATGATTGCCTATTGATTAAAGGGAAAGTATAGGACACGTTGATATGGGATGATAAAATAAAGATGACGCCACAAGTGGACATCGGGCATCAGTTATTGGAATCAAAAGTACTATTCCGGCTGGACAGATAGTTGGGCACATCACTACTTCGAGTATCCCCATAAATTTCGATCGAGAATGGCAATGAAATACACTATAAGTTAAAACATTTAAGGGGGGAAACAAGTAAGCTTGAGTATGAGCACAAGGATAGACTAAGGTATTGGAGGAATTATGACACCCGACAATAGGGCAATTGAAAAGTAATAGGGAGTTATGAAGCAAGATGAGCTAAGGAAATGCAAGGAGAAGCCATGAAAGTAAACGGAGATAAGATCACAAGAAAAGGATTCAAGTATATTGCATTGGTCGAAACAAGCTGGTGACAATGAACCCTCGTGAAATTTCAAGCCGCCCGAGAGGAGGACAGACCGGCTACAGGTATATGAGTCTTTTATTGGAACTTCTTATGTGCGTCAAACTATTGCAGGATACCATTGATAGTTGACAAATGGAAGTTTTGAAGGGATCAATAACCAAAGTACTTATAGATAACTGCGGCTAAGAAGTTTTACCGCTACAAGGAATCGTAAAATTTAGGAATGGAAAGCAGTTGTATGTGTTGATTGATGGCTTGTCATCGGGAGTTCCAAAGGCTAAAATAGCATTTGCGTCGTCGAAAGAGTAAGGAATCCTTTTAATCTGGAGGGAGATACATTACGAGAATTTATCGGAATCCATTAGAATTTCAGCTTGTTCTAGGTTATGTGATAAAGGTCACGCAGTAGGGTGGATGTGATCATACCAGCACTAACGCACCGGATCCCATTAGCACTCCAAGGTTAAGCGTCTTTGGGGTGAGAGTAATACTAGGATGGGTGGCCCCCCTGGGAAGTATACTAAAAGTCTTACAAATTCAGAGATAAGGGACAGATGAGAAGCTAGAGTAGCCTAAAGAAAATTGGAGTATGTGGAGTGGTTAGAAACCTTAAGAGGTTGTGAAGGACAAGGCGGACTAGATCGGTTGCGAGAAAGAAGGTGCATCACAGCTCTAGAATTAGGATGAGTTCGAATAGTACTTGGAGATACTTTGTAAGTAAGGGGTTAGTAACCACATATATGTATAGGTATGATATCCCATCTATGACCGCGCCAAATTGGTATGTGTGTCCCAGCAACCGGTGTTGCTATATACTGAAGGCATTAATCAAACAGGGTAGAGAAGTTCAAGTAACAAATGCTACAAGGTAAGTTGCTACTATTTTCACTACAGGTTAAAATTGGAAAGTCCTAATGCCATAACGCCAGGAAAAGGAAGAAAGTGAGCATATAGAAAGTAAAAGGATTAGAATGTCTTAAGTGTAAGGAACGAGGGAGAGTGAAGTTTCCAAGAGGGACGATGAGCAAGGCAAGGGACTATTTGAATGAGATTTGAAGGTAGGCATACGAAAGGGATAAAGTGTGGTTGTATGGAAACAAAAGATAAATGCGTAGGGTTAGAGAACAGGCTTCGATAAGTGGGACTAAAGGATAGTAATCACCAATAGGGATGGAAAGTAAGAGAAAGAATGATCAGGCCTTGCAACGATGCTAAGAGATTTCCAGCTCTCGAGAGGTATATAAAGGGATAAACGTGTAATCATATTGACACGGTTTCCTCGGACACGAAGGAGCCTTCCTAAAAGATGGTTTAAGAATAGAATGGATTTGCATGTTTAAAGGAATATTTTGTCACACCCTAATTTCTGTTAGGGCGTGATGGGCACCCGACCCTTACCTAGGGCCGAGCGAACCTGCTGACTCTCGTAATACTCATAATCAGCTGGACCTTTAAATCATAACATAGATACACAACGAAAGTTCTTCAGAAATGAACATGCTTTTTATCCTTTCCAGATCAAATAAAAACCTGTAACGAATAGAAACATATCGAACTTATAATACAATTCATAATGATACATCGGCTTACATAGCCGCTACACAACCGACATCTTATACCCACGACACTATCTGCAAAGTCTCTAACATAGAACAAATTGAAGTAACATAGTGCTTTGACTGGGCAACACTCCGAAGGAACTGGAGCTCGCCAATCCCGCTGGAACATCTTCTAATAATATCCTCGGCTCATGCGGGTGTACTGTCGCGCGGCATGAAATGCGACCCCGAAGAAAGGGGGTCAGTACGGAATATGTACTGAGTATGTAAAGCATGAAATACAGTAAGCGGGATCATACTGAAGTAAAGAATACAGAAAATCATGAAACTTGCCTTCGAAAACATTTATCATGCATATCAAAATCATATAATCATCACATTCATATATATATATAAATACGTGCCGGCCTACGACGAGGGACGCGGTAAGTAAAATCATATCATAATCATGTCTTCATATCATCGTACATATATATATATATATATACGTACCCGGCCCTACAGTGAGGGACTCTGTGAGCAAAATCATATTATAATCATGTATGCATGTCCATATACATATATATACATACCGTACCCGGCCCTCTAGTGAGGGACTCGGTGAATGAGATCTTGTCTTTGGCGCCATCATCATGTCATCATATACCGTACCCGGCCCTCTAGCGAGGGACTCGATCATACCCGGCCCTTTCGGGACTCGGTCGTACCCGGCCCTTTCGGGACTCATACAAAATATCACATACATACCGTACCCGGACCTCTAATGAGGGACTCGGTGAAATAATCATAACCATATGCACGAATACGTACCTGGCCCGGGACTCGGTGAAAGACATATTGAGCTTGCACGAGTAGAGTAGTGAGAAACCATATGCACATAAAATCATACTCACAGACTCAATTAAGTAATCCATACGGAATGTCATTTGAAAGTCGGACCATAACTATATCAAATATCTTTCGGACGTTATTCGGAAACATAGCATATATCATAAACGTATTAGCAAAGCCATGGGAATCATAGTCATATGCCAACCAATCCGAGTCCGCCTCGGAAAGTTACGAACATTATTCACTTTAGAACTTTCTACGAACAAATCGAAGCGATCCGAGCCTTTCTGTGAAAGTTACGGACGTTCGTAGTTTCGGAATCGTTTAGGAATAAAACTCTTTTGAAAATAAAACCTTTGTGCAACTTTTGGAATTTAATTTTTCAAATGACATAAGGACCATGATTTGACCACATTAAGAATACGAATGTCAATAAGCCAATAAGAATCATAAACATGCTCGGATCACCGGAATAGAATTACCTCAAAATTCGTGTCATAACTTACTTTCAACTAAGACATGCCAAAGAAAGAAAGGTTGAGCTTTACATACCTTAGCCGCTTCCTAAGTTAATCCAAACTTAAGTCTCGACTTCTCACGATCTACAATACCATCATCAAGTACCAACCATTAGCCATAACACTTGAGAATCCAATTCAAAATTAACACTTCGTCTACAAAAATTTCGGCAACATTTCCCCTATAACTTCAACATCCCCGAGAATTCAACTCGGCCAAATTAACAACAACCAAACCAACAACCATACTAACAATATTCATTCATGATTCAAAATGCATTCTAACGTTAATAATTCCTTTCTACACAATTCGACAACATTTCAATTATAGCCAAATAAACTGCATACGATCAATTCAACACCAACGCCCACATATTCGATTACTAATCCGCAACCTTTCAAACAAGATTTAAGAACATTCCAAACAATATGCCATGGAACCCGAAATCACCAATTTCCATACGGACGACGACAATACGTTTCTTTCTTCCAAATTCATCAATAACACCAATAGTCCATATATTCACAACATTATTTCCATAAATTTAAGAAAGCATACTAGGACCACCTTACATTCTAAATCAGCCCACACAATTATAACTTCAACTTGGATCATTAAACTTTCGTTTTGCATCATAGAATCCATCACAACAACAACCAAAATGCTAGGTAAATTTGATTCATTTTTCCTACACTTAGGCAGCCCACTCACGGCTACACACCCACACACAACATTTCAAGATTTTCATCCATTTCCATACGCTACAACATGTCCAAAACATCCATAAAACATGTAAAGGAGGATTGAACCTTACCTCTTCCTTCCACTTCTTCCATTCGGCTAGGACCTTCCATAGCTAAAACGAATGGTTTCCTTGTTCCAACAACTACTCCACGTCGACGAGGACCTTCCAATTAGTAGAGAAGCTTGAAGAAAATATTTTTTTCATGATCCATCTCATGGGGCTGGTTCGGCCAGCCCCCTCTTGGCCATTCTCTCCTTTTTTTTTTTTTTCTCTTGAACTCTCTAGACCTTGCCAAATGAAGAATTGGTCTTCCCTTTTCATGACTTATTCATATATATATATATATATATGTAAATGGGTGCACATGGCCGGTCATGTGCACTCTTTTTTTTTTTTTTTTTTGTTTTCTTTTTCTCCAATTTTCTAGAAATTTCCAAGAAATGAAAATAATGAAGATGACTTAATAAGTCATCCAATACTATATATTCTTCATACATGTGGGCTATGGCCCACAAGTCATGTGCATGGCCACATAGTTATTTTTTTTTCATGAATTTAAATTCCAACACTTCACTTTTGGCCCCAAATTTTCATGAAATGTCTAACTTTCCATCCAACCAAATTCATAAGCACTTATGCATTAAAACAAAGTCGGAAAATAGTCTTATTCTTAACTCATCGTAACCAACTTAAAAAAAATACTCTGTCGTACAAAATACGAGATATAACATCCTTCCCCCCTTTAGAACATTCGTCCCGAATGTTCAACTAGTCGTATAGGGTCTTAAGGATCTCGGGGGGGGGGGGGGGGGGGGGGGGTTTCTTTACTACCATAACATGCAATCTCATTTGCCAATCATATTTCTCTTTCATTTCCTCCTCGGGTTCATAAGTCATTTTCTTTTGTTGTCATTCCGTCACGGTGCCTTAACGGACGCTACGTCAACCTTTTGCCTTACAATTTATGTAATAAGGTTCGGTGTATCTCGGGTTAAGCCCTTCCCTCTTGTCGAATTTGAGTATGTTCTTCGGGGGATGATATCTTCAAGTATACCCATTCGCCGGTACGGAATTCGAAGTATCGATACCGATTGTCGTCATATGGGTTCTGGTCGTTCTGAGCCACTAATAGTCATTCCTGCTTTAACCCTTATCGGTGATACAATTCTGAAAGAGGTCGGCGTATAAATTCACCCTCCTTTTCGTGGCCATTTAGTTCTGATCACTTGCTTAAATCGTCTTACAATCTTTCTTTACTCATCTTGTTACATTTTCAGCATATTGTCTCATGTCACTACCTTATCTTTAATTCGAACTCTTCTATCGTCCCTTTGCTCAGATCTTGCTCTCAACTTTCCTGTCGCACGTGATGTTGCAATCTTTACCCGAATGTACGAAGGGGGTCAAATTATTCCAAGAACTGCCTCAACGTAGCTTCACTAACCCTTATGTTTCACTTTATCTTTGCCTCTCTCTTCTCCCGGTTCGTACTATTCCACATCTTACTCCCGTGCTCGCATTTGCTAGGAGTCTACCTTGTCATACTCCTTTTCCCCGCTTTTCTTACTTTCTACCATAGGAAATTTTCTACTGCTAGCAACCAATCTATTGCCTACATCTTAACCTCTGATCCCGTATAGCCGTATTACCTTTCACAATGCCTCCGTAAGCTACTCGTTACTTTCCTTTATCGTATTTCCTCTTTAAGTCTCCATTTCCTAATATCATGTTATGCCGGATACTTACAATTAATTCTTAGCGCCATCTCGATTTTTACCCTAACTTTTATCCCTTTTTTTTGCGGGCTTTTGGGTTTTACTAACTTGTCTCGACAAGGGATCTTACCTGTGGCCCAAGCGTTCGTATCCAATATATTGTAGTGTTGTTTGCCCTCATCTCACACTTGCATCTCTCCCCCTCGCTTCCCCCTTTAGGGGTGTACTTATACCATCGCCCAATTCTACCTTGCCCTAAATCCGTATTTCCAATCTCCATTAAGCGGTACTTTTATTCCGACATTTGATTCCCTTGTCTTCCGTCTATTCGCTTTCTTTCTTTTCCAAATATCCTCATATTAGTACTTTCTAAGCTTAACTTTTGATGAAAACAACATCAACATGCCTTATAACATTTGTGCCATTTATAGTTTTCTTCTCACTTGAACTTCGTTACCTTATCCAATTAATATCTTCCATATACCGCCACGTTAGTCGCCGGAATACACATGTCCCTTAATCCAGCCACGTACGGGATATCTTATTCATACCTATGTACACATATAGTCCCTACTATCTTGCTTACAAGATATCTCCATACCCTATTCCGACTCACCTAATCCTAGAAGGCCGTGACGCACTTTCTTCCTCTTTATCAGTCTAATTCGCTCCGTTCTCGCGACCTTCTTGGGTTTCTGCCCACTCCTTAGACTCTTAATTTGTCCTTAAGTCACTCTAACTCCTCATTTACTGCTTGCGTCTGAATTTGTAGAACTTTCGAAAGAAAACTTCCCGTGGGGTCACCCATCTAAAATTTCTCTCGCTTCAAAGACGCTTAACTTTAGAACTCTGGCGGAATACGACACTTTAATGCTCGTATAACTGCGTCCACCCTACCGCATCACCTTTGTCACGTATTTTAGAGTAAGTCGAAGTCTTAACGGATTTCGAAACGTCCCCACAACACGTTTCCTCCGAATCAGAAGGGTTTCTTAGTCTCCTGACTTCACAATTTCTATTTCAACTCCCTTTAATCCCTAATATTCACGTTTCACCTCTAGACATGACTATTTTTTTTTCCGTCTTAAACTCCCAGATTCCCAATGGTGAGGAATACACCTCGATCGCCATTACTTATAATTACTCGGTCATCGCCCTTTGGATTCTGTTCCCATTTTACCTCGTTCTTCGTCCTTCCTATATCCGTGTCTTTTACCGTCCCGTCACTTCTGACACCTGGATCCTTAGCTACGCGTGTCATGGTCTACTACTATGCCGTTATCTCACTCCCTTCTTATTTCCTTGTTCCGATTACCCTTTCTTTTCTTGCACTCGCTGTCATTTCCATTATTATGTAACCTTCGTTCCAGACTTTTCCTACAGGACTCAATAAATCTTCCTTATTCGTTCTATAGCTCACTTTTCCGTTTCACACTTTCCTTTATACTTTAGCTGCCTAAGTCATATCATAACTTTGGCCACCGTCTCACTAGGCTTTACTCATTTCCTAACAATCCTCATTATATTCACATTATCCCATTCATATTCGGTTTCATAGTATAACACTTCTTAACCCTTTATCTTTTCCGATCAACTTTATCCTTATCGTTTCTCAAACTGTCTTATCGATACATTCATATTCATCACAATTCTTCTCCACCGTACTCTCGCCTTAATCATACTATTACCTCTTTTACTATGAGCTCGTCATAACTCGTCCCTGCTTATCAATTCAATCGGTACTTTAAATAACTCTCTGTTAAGATTTGCCGGTCTTCTCTAGATCATCCCTTAGTGTCATAAGCCCTTTTCAATTTCTCTATACCATATCAACATCGACCTTATAATTATTATTATCCCCGATTCAATAATTAGCTTCTTTCTCGGTGTCGGCCGTACTCATAGCTTAGTCAATCAAATTTTTTTTTCATAGCTATTGGCACGACCTTCTAAGACATATTACAAATCTATATCTCATTTTCACTTTATTTACGGGAAAATTTCGGCGAGTTTCCTACTCGTTGTTACTATCTCAAAACACGTACACGAGAAAATACCAACAATGCCTCGCAGGGCCAACATACATATATGCTTATCACATTATATCACAGCCTCACAGGGCTCCCAACATCATCGACAGTACAAAAATAATAAACATACCTTGTATGCCCACTAAACTTTTTTTGTTACCCTTTCTTGTTTACTTTCCTTTTTAATCTTCAACTTATGTTTCAATCGTACCTCTATATCTTACACGACATATATCTTTATTTTGCTTACTGCGTACTTCGTAGCTTCCAATGTCACTAGTCGCTTTCTTCCGTCAGTGCCATTTCCCTGCTGAAGTCAAAGATCAATGTCGGGAATCTCATTTCCTATAACATGGCTCTACAGCACGATCTAAGATGCCAAAGAAGGGTAACCATCCTAGATGCCCCGTAGCCTTCTGTTTATAAATGTGGCGCGCTTCACACCATAAACGAGGACTCTACGGACACGACTTTGCAAACAACCCTAGGACGAACCGCTCGATACCAATTTGTCACACCTTAATTTCCGTTAGGGCGTGATGGGCACCCGACCCTTACCTACGGCCGAGCGAACCCGGCCGACTCTCGTAATACTCATAATCGACGCGGA
Organism: Lycium ferocissimum; assembly: GCF_029784015.1. Classification (NCBI taxonomy): domain Eukaryota; kingdom Viridiplantae; phylum Streptophyta; class Magnoliopsida; order Solanales; family Solanaceae; genus Lycium; species Lycium ferocissimum. Next base: position 11,914 of record NW_026726009.1, read on the forward strand.
CCTTTAAATCATAACATAGATACACAACGAAAGTTCTTCGGAAATGAACATGCTTTTTATCCTTTCCAGATCAAATAAAAACCTGTAACGAATAGAAACATATCGAACTTATAATACAATGCATAATGATACATCGGCTTACATAGCCGCTTACACAACCGACATCTTATACCCACGACACTATACGCAAAGTCTCTAACATAGAACAAATTGAAGTAACATAGTGCTCGGACACGGCGCAACACTCGGAGAAAAAAGGAGCTCGCCAATCCCGCTGGAACATCTTCTAATAATATCCTCAGCTCGTCTGGGTGTACCTGCGCGGCATGAAACGCAGCCCTCGAAGACAGGGGTCGGTACGGAATATATGCGAGTATGTAAAGCATGAAATAGTAAGCGGGATCATACTGAAGTAAAGAATACAGAAAATCATGAAACTTGCCTTCGAAAACATTTATCATGCATATCAAAATCATATAATCATCACATTCATATATATATATATAAATACGTGCCCCGGCCCTCTGACGAGGGACGCGGTAAGTAAAATCATATCATAATCATGTCTTCATATCATCGTACATATATATATATATACCGTACCCGGCCCTCTAGTGAGGGACTCGGTGAGCAAAATCATATCATAATCATGTATGCATGTCCATATACATATATATACATACCGTACCCGGCCCTCTAGTGAGGGACTCGGTGAATGAGATCTTGTCTTTGGCGCCATCATCATGTCATCATATACCGTACCCGGCCCTCCGAGGGACTCGGTCACATCATCGTATCCCTTTCGAGACTCGGTATATATATACATACATACCGTACCCGGCCCTCTAATGAGGGACTCGGTGAAATAATCATAACCATGTGCACGAATACGTACCCGGCCCGGGACTCGGTGAAAGACATATTGAGCTTGCATGAGCAGAGTAGTGAAAAACCATATGCACATAAAATCATACTCACAGACTCAATGAAGTAATCCATACGGAATGTCATTTGAAAGTCAGACCATAACTATATCAAATATCTTTCGGACGTTATTCGGAAACATAGCATATATCATAAACGTATTAGCAAAGCCATGGGAATCATAGTCATATGCCAACCAATCCGAGTCCGCCTCGGAAAGTTACGAACATTATTCACTTTAGAACTTTCTACGAACAAATCGAAGCGATCCGAGCCTTTCAGAAAGTTACGGATGTTCGTAGTTTCGAATCGTTTAGGAATAAAACTCTTTTGAAAATAAGACCTTTGTGCAACTTTTGGAATTTAATTTTTCAAATGACATAAGGACCATGATTTGACCATATTAAGAATACGAATGTCAATAAGCCAATAAGAATCATAAACATGCTTGGATCACCGGAATAGAATTACCTCAAAATTCGTGTCATAACTTACTTTCAACTAAGACATGCCAAAGAAAGAAAGGTTGAGCTTTACATACCTTAGCCGCTTCCTAAGCTAATCCAAACTTAAGTCTCGACTTCTCACGATCTACAATAACATCATTAAGTACCAACCATTAGCCATAACACTTGAGAATCCAATTCCAAATTAACACTTCGTCTACAAAAATTTTGGCAGCATTTCCCCTATAACTTCAACATCCCCGAGAATTCAACTCGGCCAAATTAACAACAACCAAACCAACAACCATACTAACAATATTCATTCATGATTCAAAATGCATTCTAACGTTAATAATTCCTTTCTACACAATTCGACAACATTTCAATTATACCCAAATAAACTGCATACGATCAATTCAACACCAACGCCCACATATTTGATTACTAATCCGCAACCTTTCAAACAAGATTTAAGAACATTCCAAACAATATGCCATGGAACCCGAAATCACCAATTTCCATAGGGACGACGACAATACGTTTCTTTCTTCCAAATTCATCAATAACACCAATAGTCCATATATTCACAACATTATTTCCATAAATTTAAGAAAGCATACTAGGACCACATTACATTCTAAATCAGCCCACACAATTATAACTTCAACTTGGATCATTAAACTTTCGTTTTGCATCATAGAATCCATCACAACAACAACCAAAATGCTAGGTAAATTTGATTCATTTTTCCTACACCTAGGCAGCCCACTCACGGCCACACACCCACACACAACATTTCAAGATTTTCATCCATTTCCATACGCTACAACACGTCCAAAACATCCATAAAACATGTAAAGGAGGATTGAACCTTACCTCTTCCTTCCACTTCTTCCATTCGGCTAGGACCTTCCATAGCTAAAACGAATGGTTTCCTTGTTCCAACAACTACTCCACGTCGACGAGGACCTTCCAATTAGTAGAGAAGCTTGAAGAAAATATTTTTTTCATGATCCATCTCATGGGGCTGGTTCGGCCAGCCCCCTCTTGGCCATTCTCTCCTTCTTCTTTTTTTCTTTTCTCTTGAACTCTCTAGACCTTGCCAAATGAAGAATTGGTCTTCCCTTTTCATGACTTATTCATATATATATATGTAAATGGGTGCACATGGCCGGTCATGTGCACTCTCTTTTCTTTTTTTTTCTTTTTCTCCAATTTTCTAGAAATTTCCAAGAGATGAAAATAATGAAGATGACTGAATAAGTCATCCAATACTACACATATTCTTCATACATGTGGACTATGGCCCACAAGTCATGTGCATGGCCACATGGTTATTTTTTTTTTCATGAATTTAAATTCCAACACTTCACTTTTGGCCCCAAATTTTCATGAAATGTCTAACTTTCCATCAACCAAATTCATAAGCACTTATGCGTTAAAACTAAGTCGGAAAATAGTCTTATTCTTAACTCGTCGCAACCAACTTAAAAAAAAATACTCCGTCGTACAAAATACGAGATATAACATATTTCATGGGCTTCAGGGTTGAAAGAAGAGAGTATAATGCAGGGATTTCACGATACGAACAAGAAGTGGTAGAACACTGGAAGAACTACAACGCATAGATGGGACGCAAATAAGTAGTCAAGGAAAATTTCGGATAAGTGAGCTAAGTGAATAAAAGAGTTGATATTGGAAGTGGAAAAGTGTAGCATATTAACTCTCAATGATATATTATAGACGTAAAGTGAAACCGAAAACTCAGAGTAAGAAGAATTTCAGTGATAATAGTTGTGGAGAAAGACGATGGATGAAAAGAGCAAACTGTGACCAAACGCTCCATAAAATGTTTTGATGGATTCTAATGTTCCCATTAACCCGTTGATTAGAGAAATGTTCAGTCATAAAAGGTGGAAGTAGAAAGGCCTTAAAGAAGGCAGCGAGAATGGATCTGTAATGCATTAGCGCTTCGTTTAAATGCAAAACCCTCGACTAGCAGAAAGAAAAATAAGTCAAGCTATATGATGAGAGAACTCCGGTATTATGAGAGACCAACCCAGTTGGAAGATCGTTAGGGTTGGCCAATGACTACCGGTACTCGAGAGTTATTAGTGTGTAAGAACACCCTTAAAAAGGAGGGAAGAGCAGATCTAATTCTGAAAGGAGGCGTAGCATAGTCAAAAGTCCAGGGAAAGAAGGATGTTAACATAAAGAGGCCAATACTCCGGACGTAATGGCATATCAAAAATGTATTAAGAGGGAGGAGAAATGAATTAAAGATAAGCAAACCACAAGCAGGTATGAAAAAGGAATTACGATGGATCAAGAAATACTTCATGCGGACGTGAGATATGATTTCCAGATCCGGCATATTCCAAAAAGTAATAAAGAGAAGGAGAAAGGTCTTCAAAATAATTTCACAGAGAATGATAGAAAGGGTGACGACACAAAAGGCGCCGCAGCCGGGAGCTACCCATTAGTAGGGAGACAAGGACAAAAATAAAATAAAAATTGCATGATTATCAGAGTACTTGCAAGACGACGAGCGATTATGGCATGATAAATCAAGACTATGATAAAGGAAATAGAGTGAGCACGGGATACGAGTTGATATCTGATTATGTAGATAAGAACAAAGAGGTGATGGAGTGCATAGATGAGTTCAATGAAAGAGTTAAGAGCGCGGGAAGAAACTGACCAATGTATAGTATAAAGATACGGCAATCGGATTCTAAGAGGAAGGCAACGAACCAACAGAGATGTTGTGGGTTATAAACTACAACATTCGAGGGTGAATGTTTTTAAGGGAGGAAGGATGTTACACCCCGCATCTTCGAAGAGCACTTATCAAATTTGAAACATAAGTACGTCGAGTTAGGATTAAGTAAAACCACTTTGGAATCTAAGGAGCAAGCATTATTAAATATATTTAATGAGCGAAGGATGTATATAAGGTATACCAGAAAGTTTTATAAGGAAATGAGTGGAAGAAATGGAGTAGTACGACTTTAGAGAAAGGATGGGTAAAGTTTCGTGTGAAGAATTTGGTCCTACATGAGGGAAGAATATCTCTTAGCATATCAAGTGTTTTAAGGTATTTCAAAAGCCTAAATGAAGTTCGTCGAGTCTAGTTTCTAGCGCAGCAAATCGCTCATCAATAGGACATCGGAGTAGAGAATTATGGACGTTACAAGTTTGGCTGACAAAGTAGAAACGCGTACTCTGATCGCAACGGTAATCGATTTGCTATAGTAAGCCTTCTGATGACCTCGACCCGAATTTGACCACTTTACAAAGAGTAATAACCCCCTTTTTCATCAGATTTTGCCTAGAAAATTCCAAAAAATTTGAGGAGGGAGTGAGGGAATAAAAAAGTGAGCAATTTTCAAGTAGCGGAGTAGTAGTTTAGGTCCGGATAACCCATGGGTGTGATTCTAGAATTGTTCTGTGATGGATTTTAGCGTGGATTCAAGGTGGAATCTTGAAGATATTGTTTGGATAGGAAAAAGGTATGAATCTTTCTCTTTTGGTATTATTTAAGGCTTATTTATGAAGATAAAGTCGTTAAATAATTGTATAGTAAGTTGGTTAGTCATGGACGATGGAAAACAGCGTGTCGGCTGTTTTATGGCACATATTGGTGTTGGAAATGATGTTATTGATGTTGATATTGGTGTTGTTGTTGTTGGTTGCTGAATTGAGATTTCGGGCTAGGCACATAAATGGGGAGATCTTTGCCCGATTTTCGGCAAGATATAAAATAGTTTGATTTGAAAACTTAGCACAAGTATACAACAATGAGTCTAACGATAGTTGAATCCTCTTAAATATAGATCAACGAGCTTGGAAAGACAAGCGTGCAGTAATTAGAGTAAGGCGACCGGAAAGGTATGTAAGGCTAAACCTTTTCTTTCCAAAGGCATGATTCCTATGTTAAGATTCCATATATGTTTCCATAACCTTCTTACTTCCAAAATTTAGAAGTTCATTATTCTTGAAAGCTTCTTATGATACCAAAGATGAGATGTTTTCTATGATGAACACGAGGATGATGATTTTAATTCTAGAAATTCCAAAGCTTATGATTTAATGCGATTTTGAGATTATTGAGCTTATTTCACGATTTTCTCGATTTAATTCATCGTTGTTGATCTCGCCAAGTTACTTGTTCCTTGAGGTGAGACATAGCGATGATGGTTGTTCTATAATATAAATTGGAGATTACCGACCTTACGTCACTCCGCTAAAGTGGTAGCTTTATGATAAGCATATTATGATGAGCACATGATGATATTACACCGCGCCTAGTTGGCCGGGCAGTCATCGCCAAGGCGGGCAGCTATACACCATGGCCAGATGGCATGGGTAGACACCACTAGTGGGCGGCATGAGATGATACCCCGGACGCGGGAGGCACGGACGCGAGCTAATGCTATTGCTAATGTTATTGATTATCACACCGCACCTATATGGCCGGGCGGTTTATACATTTATGCATATATGATATGATGATGAGTATGAAAGTAAGCCGGCATGCATTACTTCCTTTATGATTCGATCGATTCTGATTGCTCTCATTAATGCCTCCTTATTTCATTGATATCTTATTATTGTTTATGCCTTACATACTCGGTACAATATTCGTGCGACGTCCTTTTCTTCGGACGCTATGTTCATGCCTGGTAGACATGGGAGGTGGTCCGGACTCGCAGGAGCTAGCAGCTGATTTGAGAGCACTCCATTTTCCGGAGGTGCCATTGATTATTCTTTTGGTACATATATGTATATATTCATGATTGGGCATGGCGGGGTCCTGTCCCATCCATATGTCTAGTACTCTAGTAGAGGCTCGTAGATATGCAGTGTGGGTAGCATGGTCCCAGGGTCTGTATGTATATGCATGTACATATTATTTTGATAGCCGAAGGGCTTATGTTTATAAAAGTAAATATATTTTAAATGATGATAGTTTTCTATGATTATGAGTATATATTATGAATGAGAGCAGATAAGTAACAGAATGAGCGGTGTTCGGTGGTTAGCCCCGGATACCCGTCATGGCCCGTAGCCGGGTCGTGACAGTGATAATCAATAACATTAGCATTAGCCTGCGTCCAGGCCTCCCGCGTCCGGGTACCATCTCATCTTTGCCCACTAGTGGTGTCTGCCCATGCCATCTGGCCATGGTGTATAGCTGCCCGCCTTGGCAGTGACTGCCCGGCCATATAGGCACGGTGTAATATCATCATATGCTCATCATAATATACTTATCATCATATACTTATCATAACTCATCATAATGCATGCATAGAGACACATAGATAACAATACTTTATCGGGGTGACATAAGGTCGTGGACCCCCGATTCCATTATGGAGCATTCATAAGTATTCTGCATCACCTTGAAGGAACAAGCATAAGGTGAGTGTATATAATGATCAACATCAATAGATTATAAATAGCATCACATCATGGGCTATAGCTTCTTAGACTTAACTTATCATCATTAACGTACTCATAATGCATCTCTTATTTCATATAGCTATTCATGAACATAGACTCTTAGCTTTCCGGAATATAGGACATTCATGATAAAGGAGGGAATTCATGCCATAAGATTCATTCCTTAGAAAGAAGGGACTAGCCTCACATACCTCTATCGTTCAACTATTCTATCGCTTGCTCGTTCTCCTTTAATGCACTCGTTTATACCTTGGGAATTCGTATCGACATTAGCTAAGCAATCGCGAGAACGTGCTTACTAAAGCTACAGAAAATTGGGCAGCATTTCCTTTGTTTATACTACTTTCCTCCATAATCCATAACAACTCCCAACATTCATAACAACAATCACAATATCATAAACAACAAGTATCATTTAATTGCATTGCCTACATTTCACAATTTCACTTCAAACTCTCCATAATCATGACCAAAGTTCACTACCGCGTTCTTTCTCATACAATACTTATCTCATGTTCTAAATGTCATTCATAACATATTTATAATCTCAACATATCCATTTTCATGATTCAATCCAGCTACTACTCAACAATGATACTATTCACACACTTATGACCCTTTTTTCTTCTACAATCCAAGTGTTTCAACCTATCAATACTTCAAACAACATGAGAAGATCATGACACTCACCTTAGATGATGGAGGAACAAGCCTTGAATGATAATACACCTCTTGCACCAAAACCCTATTTCACCACTTTTGGGATTTCTTGACTTGAATGACTTTAATGGGTTTCACACTCTTGGTTCTTGTTGGTTTGATGAAGTTGATCATAAATTTCCTTTGTTTTCTTGTGGAAGAAGTGTAGGAAATGTTCTAGAGGTTTCTTGAGTTGTGGAGATGAAAAATGAAATGAATTGAAATAAAGGAGAGGTCCCTTATATTATTGGAGTTCAAGCCTGACCAGAATATACAGACCAACATACGGTCCGTATATTTTTCACTGGCCGTATGTTTGGACTGTATATTTGGTCCAGTGAAGCATACCATTCTGGGCTGAATCTACGGCTGGACATACGGTCAGTAGATTTTATACGGCCAGTATGTCTGGCCGTATGTTTGCCCAGTTTTCCGTGACTTGTTCTCGTCGACTCGTTTGATCTCCGATCCTTATGGAACCTTCTTAACACTTGTCTAACATCTCAATACCAATCTAAGGGATGTTATAACTCTTCCTCAAAGTATCATTAAAACATTATTAACTCGATACTCGTAAACCATGTCCGATTCACGACATATGACTTACTTTCCTTAACAACTTCCTCTCCTTATCTTGGATGTCTTTGGAAATCTTAATTAGGACCCTCAAACGCTATTTCTTGCTCGTCAAAACATCGTATACATTATACCCTTCGATGGCCTATTCACTGTATGCTAACGGGGAATTTTTCAAGGTGTAACACCCTTCTTATGGACGCTGCGTTTATGCTCGCAGGTGTAGATAGACAAGATGAGGATCTTTCATCATAGGCTGCCTTCGTGTACCAATTCGATTGGTGAACTCCACTTCTTCCCCGTAGCACCGCTCGAGTCCGGATGTATATATGTTTGTATGATTTTTGTTCGGGGCATGTCGGGCCCCGTCACAATGCGACTTGTATACTTCGGTCATGTTCATAGAGGCTTTGTGTATGCTCCGTGTATAGCTTAGTTATGTTCGTCATTCGTTATATTGGTCTAGTGGGTCCATTGGACATAAATTTATACATGATATTACGTTCATATCTAGCCTTAGCCTTATTTTGTCATTCGAGACATAGCGAACACAAGTTATAAATTGGTTCGCTCGGTTTCTGTAAGGTGTTGGGTGCTAATCACGCCTTACTAAGGGTAGGGTGTGACAGTAACAACTCCATGACCCATAGGCCAGGTAACAACTCCATGACCTGTAGGTCATACATAATCAACTCCATAACTCGTAGGTCAGGTAACAACTCCATGACCCGTAGGTCAGGTATAATCAAATCCATGACCCGTAGGTCAGGTAACAACTCCATGACCAGTAGGTCAGGTAACAACTCCATGACCCGTAGGTCAGGTCTAATAAACTCCATGACCCGCAGGTCAGGTAACAACTCCATGACCCGTAGGTCAGGTATAATCAACTCCATGGCTCATAGACCAGGCAATAACTCCATAGATCATCGGCCAAGCATATACAAACATATAATGATAACTTAATGGCAACATAATAGCCTGTAAACAATATGGACACTAGTTATTCCTTTTGTCATTCTATCATTTTATATAACCCAACCGCCTTGTATCGTCCGTAATCGGGAGAGAATTATCACACTAGGGTTTTGGTAACCTGAGTATAATCTTCATGAATTGCACATCCTGGTGCGAATAGTCAAAGGTGGCTCAATAGTAGAAATCATGCCAAAGAAAAGAAGGAACAGCCTTAACATACCTGGGAATTCACGTCTCGGCTTTCACTCCTATTTCCGGTCTCGCAATCTACATATAAGACCATTCATACTATGGTTAGGCCCATTGTTATATACTTATCCTAAGCCTTTAAATTTAATTTCCTTAAAGTATGCCGAAATTCGGGCAGCATCTCCCCTGTTTATATGCCTAGCCCAAAATTATAATTCGGCAACCAATAACAACATCATCATTTCCAGCACCAATATGTACCATAAAATATCCCACACGACGTTTTCCAACTTCCACAACTAATCAAACCGCTATACGATTATTTAACGACTTTATCTCCGTAAATAAATCGAAATTAACATTAATAATAAGATATTCATACCTTACTCCCAATATTATGGCTATATCTTCACTTCCCTTCTTGAACTTGAACCAAAACAAGTCGTTATACGATTCTACAACCGCAACTATACTGTACGGGCGTAATTCGGGATTATAGCTGGTTTGGACCCAAAATTTGTTATGTAGAAGTTGGTGGGGGTTTTCAGAAGTTTGGGGTGGCTTATGGGGTGTTTGGTTGCTGAAAAGAGAGGTAAAGCCCCTTATATAACGTTCTAGAGTCGGTCTAAACCGCCTAGAATTTGCTGCGCGAATAATCGTTTGCTTGGACAGTCTGTTTTAAAATGCTCATAACTTTTGATTCCGATGTTGTGTGAGGCCCCATAACCTATGGTTGGAAATATATTTCAATTATCTAGAATTTTCATTTTTGTTGTGTTTCCAAATTCCAAACTTACAATGGCGTTTTGTCCTCTTTAATTTAGATCGTCCGAAAACGTATCCTTAAATCATCCTTTAAGAAGGCTTACGCCCATATTCGGCTTAAGGGTCCTTCTTAAGACTTGCTCAACTTCCCATGTACTACTCATATGTCCTTTATAAAACCCCGGTATGTGGGCCTCATCTTAACTTCCGGTTACAAGGGCTATTCATCAAGTAACGTATTAACTGATTTATACCGTACGGTCTCCAAATGTCATATATATGTTATTCTTATACTCATAGAATATAATCTTCATCCCTAATTCTTGTATAACTTTATTCTCCATTGAGCTCATACTAAGCCGTCTACGAGTACCTTGGTAACGAAATTTTTCGAAGTGTAACAAGGTATTATCGAGTTATGTGCTGTAATTTCACCGAAACTTATTCCTCAAGACCATTGTTGAAATCCATGGTGAAATTGTTCATGGCATTCAATGGGTTGTGTTATATCCCGTATTTTTGTACATTGGGATATTTTAATCTAATCGCGATAAGTTTAAGGACAAGACTATTTTGGGATATGAGATAGAGACTTTTAATCCCCGATTTTTATTAATACACGAATTGCTTATAAATTTTAATTGGTATGAAAATATTAGTGGAGATTAGGGATTAATTAACCATGATTAGATTATTAAGTGGGGATTAAGATTAAATATTCACTAATTGGGCATTAGTGGGCCGTGTGGACCCCACCCATGGCATGGCCAAATTTGATTGGCTCAAGCCTTGAGTGGGGCACGTGTCCCTCTCCTAGGCAGCACATAAATACCAAATTGGATGACTAATGAACTCATTTTCATCATCTTCAAACTTGAGAATTATAGAGATAGAAAGAGGAGAAGCTCTCGGCCATGGCTGGCTGAACTTGAGCTCTTGGTTGTTGATCCAAAAAATAATTTTTCCAAGGTATTTCAACCCTTTGGAAGGTGCATAGCAACGTGAATTGATCCTTGAGGGCAGCAAGAGTGGTTATTAATTGAAGTCATTAAATTCAGCAAATTAAAGAGCCAATTTGTTAAGGTAAGGGTTGATCATTTTCTACATGTTTTAGAATGAGTTTGGACGTGTCGACTCTCGTATTACCCATAACTATGCTGGCCCTCAAATCATGACACAAATACACAATGAAAGTTTTTCGAAGAACAATATGCTTTTTACCTTTCTCGAATCAAATAAAATCTATAACATATAAAACTTATAATACAGTGCGTAATAATACATCGGCTTACATAGCCGCTTACATAACCGACATCTTACACCCCCGACACTGTCTGCAAAGTCTCTAACACCGAACATGAAACCATAACATAATACTCTGACTCGGCAGCACTCCGGAGGAAATGGAGCTCGCCAATCCCGCTGGAACATCTTTTGCTAATATCTTCAGCCCACCTGGGTGTACCTGCGCGGCATGAAACGCAGCCCCCGAAGAAAGGGGGTCAGTACGGAATATGTATTGAGTATGTAAAGCATGAAACATAATAAGCGGGATCATACCAAAGTAAAGAGTACCGAAAATCATAAGACTTGCTTTTGAAAACATGTATCATGCATATCAATGTTATAAAATCATCGTAAAAACATATAGCGTGTCCCGGCCCTCTAATGAGGGACTCGGTAGTAAAATCATCATATACATATACATATAACATGCCCCGGCCCTCTGACGAGGGACGCGGTAAGTAAAATCATATCATCATCATGCATGCATATACATAGATATATATACCGTACCCGGCCCTCTAGTGAGGGACTCGGTGAATAGCGTGTCCCGGCCCCGCTAGCAAGGGACTCGGTATGCCATCCTGGCCACCTCCTCCATATCATCACATCATCATATATATATATATATATATATATATATATATATATATATATAACGTGCCCCGGCCCTCTAGTGAGGGACGCGGTGAATAATGCAATGGAATTGCACGAATACATGCCCTGGCCCGGGACGCAGTGAAGGACATATTGAGGCTGGCACGAGCAGAGTAGTGAGAAACCATATGCACATAAATCATTTCCAGAGACTCAATGAAGTAATCATAAACGAATCGTCATTTGAAAATCGGGACAATAGTTATATCAAAAATCTTTCGGACGGTACTCGGAAACATATCAAATATCATAAGTATATCAAAGTATCGTAGGGACCATAGTCGTATATCAAATCATTCCGAGCCCGCCTATGAAAATCAAAGTCATTATACGTTACAAAACTTTCTACGAACGTTTCAAAGCAATCCGGTTCTTTTTACGAAAGTTACGGACATTTCTAGACATAGGATTCTTTAGGAACAAAACCGGTTATACGACATTCTAATCCAATCATATCGGAGACATAAAGACCGTAGCATGACCATATTATGGATACTAACATCAATAAACAATTATAAATCATGAACATGCTCGGAATTTAAGAGCGGAGTTACCTCGAAACTCGTGTCATAGCCTAATTACAACTAGGACATGCCAAAAGAAAGAAGGGGTGAGCTTTACATACCTTAGCCGCCTCCTAAGCTAATCCGAACTTACGTCTCGACTTCTCACGATCTACAATAATGTCATTAGGTATCAACCATTAGCCATAACACTTGAGAATCCAATTCCAAATTAACACTTTGTCTACAAAAATTTCGGCAAAGATTTCCCCTATAACTTCAACATCCCCGAGAATTCAACTCGGCCAAATCACAACAACCAAACCAACAACCATACTAACAATATCCATAAGTGATTCAAAACGCATTCTAACATTAATAATTCCTTTCTACACAATTCGACAACATTTCATTTATATTCAAATAAACTACATACGATCAATTCAATACCAATGCTCACATATTCGATTACTAATCCGCAACCATTCAAACATGATTTAAGAACATTCCAAGCAATCCATACAATATCCAAAACGACCCAAACAATAGGCCATTCCACCCGAAATCTTCCAACTACATTAGGAACATCAATAACACATTTTCTTCTTCCAAATTCATAAACTATATCGACAATTCCATACGTTAGCATTATCACTTCCATCAATACAAGAAATCACATTACAACCACATTAGCTTCCAAAACAACCCACACGATTTACAACTCCATTTAAATCATTAAACCTTCATTCTCATCATAGAATCCATACAACAACAACCAAAAATACTAAATAAAATTTAGTTCATTCCTTGTCACAAAACAGCCCATACTCACGGCTCAACATCAACATACAAAGTTTCATGAATTTCATCCATTTCTACACACTATTCCCTCCGTTCTAATCCGTTAAACTCGAATAAACTTGTTAACAATGAAAAGGAACCTTAATCTTACCTCAAGTGTGCAGCCACCACGTCCACCCTCTTCTTCTTGGTTGATTTTTAGCTCAAATTGAAGGCAACGCGACGTACGACACTTTTCTCTTCCGGGCTTCGAATTCGGGGCGCGGATTTTGGTCAAAATTAGTTTTTCTCTCTAGGCTCTCCTCTCTCTTTTTCTCCAGAATTTTCTGGGTGTTTTGGTATGAAATATGAGGAGAAAAGGCTGATATTTCATTTAAAAAGGTGTGGGTAATGGGCCTGACCCGATTGGGCTCGGGTTGGGCCTGGCCCACTGACCTTTCGGCCTTAAAACGTCCATATCTCCTTATCCCGATATCGCCTACGTGAACCCACGACCTATGGTTGGAAAGATATTTCAATTATATACAACTTTCATTCTGGGTGTTTTCCCAAATTCCAAACTCATAATGCCGTTTTGGCCCCTCGAAGTCGTATCACCCGAAGACGTTTTCTTAAATCGTCCTTTTGGAGGGCTTACACTCATTTTTAGCTTATGGGTCCTTCTTAGGACTTGCTCAACTTCACATGTACTACCCATATATCTCTTCATATGTCCTTTATAAAATCCCGACATGTGGGTCCCACCTTAACACACGGCCACTTTGGCCCTTTTGGCCATTTCATGAAATATTTTGTTTCCACTCTTAGCCCTTAATTTTCCTTATTCCAATTTTGCCCTTTAATACTCCATACCAATAAAAGGATGAATATGCAACTTATGCATTCTAAAAAAATTATAACCTTGTCCCTAACTTTCCGCCATTAACTCGGAATATCCAAATGTACAAAATGCGAGGTATAACATCCTTTCCCCTTTAGAACATTCGTCCTCGAATGTTCAACTAGTCTCGTAAGATCTTCTAAGGATTTTGGGGGCTTCCTTTATTACCACGGCATGCAATCTCATCTATCGATTATATTTCTTCTTCCTTTTCTCTCCAGCTTCTCAAGTCGTCTCCTCCCTGCTATTGTTTCGTCGCCCGAACTCGGACCCTTATAATCGTAGCACAAGCACCTATGACTTTACATCTTATTGACAATAACTTCAACGGATCCCACTGTACGGGAATTACGGGGCGTAATATCCTTTTCTCCTTAGGAACAGTTATTTTCCCCCTTAAGGTTCGATTATCCGTTGCTTAATCCTACCTTAAAACATACGTCAGTCTCTTCTCATTCTTACTCAATTCCTTTATTGCCTGCGGCCCACTTCTTCCACTTCTTCACCTTCGCGTATTTGATCGGAATTTAGCTAACATTTCACTCTTACCCGAATCTTCGTCTCCATTACTGTAGCCTTGACTTATCATGCCATAGCCACCCACCGTTCTACAACATCCCCTTTCTCTTGTTCCCTTACTAATAGGCCATTACCTTGCTCGTACCTCTGATTTCCTCATATTAGCGGTCCTTTCGTCAGCCCTTATTCCTTGTTAGCTTTCCTATGCCGACTTTTTATCATTATCGCTGGGTACAGCTTCACGTTGATGCTTCCTGTGATTCCATAGCATGTGTTCTCATGTTTAAATTACTTGGTGGTCCATAACCCTTCTTCTAACATCCGGTGGACTCTTTTATTTCCACACGTGAGAGCAACATTTTCCCTCTCTCCCAAAGTTTTCCAACTGTCGCTGTCATAGCAAGTGTCTTCTTGAGTTCATTACCTTTGCCGATCACACCCTTTTGTACCTTTGGCTCGAAGATCTTTCTCGCTCTTTACCCTCCTGTGACACATTATGTTGCAATCTCTGCAAAAATATACGAAGGTGTTCAGACTAGCCCACGAGATACCTCAGCGTCGCTTTACTAATCCTTACGTTCTACCTTGTCTTCCCTTCTCTTATCTTACCTCCGGTATCGCAACAGATCCTTAGTTCAACCATAGCTGCGCCTCGTCCGTCCTCGGCACTAATTCCATTTTTGTAATTGGCTTCAACCATCGTTACATTTTTCCGTAGTGTCCCCGAAATATCACAACTACATCGTCCTTGCTAAACCTTCACTCTTCTTACCAAATACTTACTTAGTCTTATTCTTAGCATACCAATACCTACGGGTGACATCACTATCCTTGTACAACTTGTATAGAGTACGCTCAATCTTAGACATGGTTCTTTCGTCCTGCTCTGCATTTCTTATTCATACTAATTCCCGCTCGTCCTATTTTGTCATATTTCTTTCCCTTCCTTTGGTCACTCTTAACTTCCTCACTTCCTACCGTAAGGGTTTCCTACTCCCTCTTCTTATCACTTACAAGTTGCAATGGCATTAGCGAACAATTTTATAGCCAACATCTTGGCCCTTAATCTAGCATAGCGTCGCTATCCTTCCTGTTATCTCTTAAGTTGTTCCATACCGTCTTCTTGTCATACTCTTTTCCTCATACACATCCACTTCCTAGCGTCATGTCATTCAAAGTCTTTGCAAAAACTTCTCACACTGCCTTAAATACCATCCTAACTTTCATCCACTTATTGCTGGTTTTCCGATCTTACTAACTTATTTCAGTAAGGGGGTCTCATTGTAGCTCAGGCATCCGTATCAAACACATTACCGTGTCAATTATTTCTAGCTCATCCTTGCATTTCCTCTCACCCGCTTCCCCCCTTTAGGGGTGTACTTATATCATTATCTATTTATACTTGCCTCATGTCCTTACTTCCGATCTCAATTAAGCAATACTCTTACTCCCACAACAAGTATCCAAAGTTCTCTCGGAATATTATCTTTACCCCAACCTATATCGGGTGCTTCCTTTGGTATCCCCTCATCATTTCTCCCATTTGTGCCTATCTCTTCTTCTGTACGCGAGAAATCTTATGCCCTCTCTGTATCATTCAGGATACATTACTCCTACATAATCCTTCTCTCATTTTCAAAACGTATTCCGTTCGTCCACGTTTACCTGTATCATACCAGTCATCTTCTAACATTTATTCTATCTTGTTTCTCCTCTTCCTACAACTTGGCCTTCCGCCGTCCCGACACTTATGGCACTCGTATCCTCCGTTATACACGTCATAGCCTATTACTACACTGTTGTCTCGCTTTCTTCCTATTCCTTCCTTCCATTAACTCCCCCTTTTTCACCGACCTGATCTGCCCGTCTTATGCGATTCCTTATGGTATCTGCCCGCTCCGCAGATTCTAATTTTTCCTTAGATTAATCTAACTTCTCATTTGCCTCTTACATCCGAATTTGTAAGACTTTTCAGAAAACTTCCCAGGGGGGTCACCCATCCTGAAATTTCTCTCGCTCCAGCACGCTTAACCTTGAAACTTTAATAAAATCGGGTGCCTTAATGCTGGTACGATCGCGTCCACCTCACCGCACGACCTTCTACACATAATATTGAGTAAGTCGGAATCTTAACATATTCCCAAAACGCCCTCACCACACATCCCGACAGCTGTCTTATTAATACATTCCTATCCGTCACAATTCTTTTTTTTTTTTTTTTTTCATACCCCTGTCTACTCGTATCATTACCTCCCGTGACTATAATCTCATTATATTTTTCTCCTACCTATCGATTCAGTCGGTGCCCTAATATATCACTCTATCCGAACCTACCAATCCTTTCTAATCATCTCTTGGTATCACAAATCCGTTCCAAATTCCTTATTACCATATCTTCATCGACCTCCTATTTACTATTATCACCAATTTCGCAGTTAACTTATTCCTAAAGGGCAGCCATACCTCACGGCTCAGTCAACTCCAATCGTTACTATTAACACGACCCCTTTGTTTTTCCAAAACATGTTCCAAACTTATATCTCATTCTCGTATTATTTCTAGAAAAAATTTGGCAGAGTTCCTCTGCATTCCTTACTATCCCAAAACCTGCACGCAGGAATACCAAATGCCGCATGTGGCCATCATTACATACATATGTATCATATCATATCGTATCGTATCACGGCCACACTGTGGCTCTCCGATATCGTTACTGAAAATAATGGACTTACCTCGTACGCCAACTCGTACGTGTTACACTTTCTTATTTACTTTCCTTTTCGATTTTCAACTTGTATTTCAATCGTACGCCAATACCTTACTCAACATATATCTTTCGTACCTTTACTTACCCTCGCGTGCTTTGTAACTTCCATCGGTCGCCTTCTTCGGTCGATGTCGTTCTTCTCGCTAACATCAAAGGTTAATATCAAAATCTCATTTCCTATGACGTGGCTCTATGACACGATCTAAGAGGTGAAAGGAGAGTAACCACCCTAGATGCCCCGTAGCCTCCTATTTATTGTTACATCCGGCATTTTTGCGTATTTGGAAAACGTGGAATTAACCTTGACTTGTAAAGAATAAGGACAAAATTGGATTTTCTTAGTATGAGTATGCCGATCTTATGGAATGTAGGAATCAAGGAGAATATTAAGGGAAAAATTGGAAGGTTTGGAAATTTATTTCGGGAATTGCAAAATATGATCCATGAAGAGTTGGGCTAAAAAAAAAGAGAAAATGAGGCCCAAAATGGAATCAACATGGCACCATGGCCCAAATCCATTAAAGTTATCATGTGACCAACTAAATATATATATAGGTTTATAATAGATATATATTAAACAATTAGAACAAGAGAAAAAACAAAATCAAGAAGAGAAAAAAGAGAGAGCATAAAATTAAAAGTCCATCAACTTTGATCCATAAATCTTTTTCTTCTTCGTATTCATAGTAAGGTCCCTTACAAGGTGCTCTCCAAGTTGATATAATTAGTTTCTTCAGAAAGCGACGGTTGTGGCGAGTGAAAGTTGGAAGAGAAGGTAAGAATTCATCCCTTCTATTTATGTTATGGAAGATTTGTTTGTTCGTAGTATATAGAATTGTAGAATTTATAGAAATATGGGACATGTGTGCATGTAGCCTCTAAAGTGGATATGTTTACTCAACATAATCATTGTGGAATTTGTATTGGAAGTGAAAGTGATAAAAATTTGATGCATGTGTGGAATGTGTGGCTAAGGCCGTGGGTATGTGAAAGGGAAATCATGATGGATTTATTTTGTTTAGTTTAGTTTGTTGTACTTTTGTGATGTAAATGAAGGATATATATCGAGGGTTACCTTTGAAAATGGTACGTAGAGAATTGTATCATGCGATTTTGTAACTTCAACTGGGATGGTTTTCGCCTTTTTCGGTAACTTTGTAGATATAAGGCTTGAAATGTCTTGGGTTATGTTTGAATGATTTTGAATTAGTATGTGAACATCAAAGTTGGATTTGGAATATGTATTATTTGGAAAATAAGACCAAAATAGCGACTATGTTGATGTTGTTGTTGTTGGTATGGTTGTTGTTGTTTGGAGCCGTACCGGGGATGTTGTACTAAATTTTTGTAGACAAGTATTAACCCAAGATTGAAATCTTAAGGCTTATTAAAATAAATTTGACCAATTGTAGGTTTTCGTCGAAACGGATTTGAATAAGCGTAAAAAGCAAGAAAGGTATGTAAGGCTCCACTTTTCTTCTTTGGCATGTCTTAGATGTACTAGGTTTGAATTTGGACCTTAGACAACTCTACTCCTAATCCACGTCCAAACGCCCCTTTTCATTCAAGAGCGATTGAATATTGTGTGAATAGTTATAAAAGTTGTCTTTGTAACTTGTGCAAATGAAATCCGATTACCTCAAAATCCCCATAGATGACGTTAGAAGTTTAACCTACTTATATACGCCACCTCATTTTGCTCGAGGTGGGCTCACTTTGTCCGAATTTTCTAATATCCATTTAAACTACCATGGAAACTAAGGAAAACTTTTAACTACCTTCCTAAGCTCTAAAGAATTGCGCATAATTATTTTATTGAGTCTTATGACCTACGTTGGGATTTGAACCTTTAAAGACTATTTTGAACGAGCCACTCGATATCCGAAAGACTTATGTTTTGATTATTGTCAAATGTTTTCATAAGGTACGCCAAATTGAGTTATGTCGAGTTTTGTATATGTTTTATATTTTGATATACACAAATGACCCCTAAAGTTCTATTTTGATAAAAATCCCGACCCTAAAAATTGTCGTTTTGACATAACCCTCACGATATGTCGTTTGATTATTCCGTTGATTTGTCGTATATAGTCCGTACATTTTATACGCATTTAGTTTCTCACTACTCCGCTCGTATTCACCGAGCTCCCGTGATATATTATCAAGCGTCTTCCCGCATTGTTCACCGTGCCTTCAAATGACACGACACAAATACACAATGAGTATGCCGGCCAGATACACTTGGATAAGATATGATATGATATGGCCATCGATATGCTATGATTTACTTTCTCGAATCAAATAAAAGACGATTTCACCTACCGAGTGACACGACATATGTTCATATGATGTTACATATCCGATGTATAAAACTTATAATCGATTGGTTATACTTGTATTTTATGCTTTATATACTCGTACATAATCGACCCCCCCGTTCTTCAAATACGCACGCGTGATGACTAGAAGATACATAGAAATGAATCTTACACCCCCGAACGGCGGTGGCTATATGTTACTGGGTTATCCGTTATGTAGAGATATGCGTGGGTTCGAGTATGTATGTATTTGTATCCGTCTCGATATGTCGATATCGCCGTAATGTAATAAATTCGCGTGTATTTTACATGATTTAAAACCAAATTGTCATTTAATAATAAGATGGCGGGACGCGTGGTGTCGGGTGCCCATCACAACCCCTAGTAAAATCGTGTGTGACATTGTCACACCCTTATTCCGATAGGGTGTGATGGGCACCCGACCCTTATTTGGCCGAGCGAACCCGCCGACTCTCGTAACCCATAACCATGAAATCATGACACAAATACATAATGAAAGTTTTTCGAAGAACAATATGCTTTTTACCTTCTCTCGAAACAAATAAAATGTAACATATAAAACTTATAATACAATGCGTAATAATACATCGGCTTACATAGCCGCTTACATAACCGACATCTTATACCCACGACAACGTTCAAAGTCTCTAACACCGAACATGAAACCATAACATAATACTCCGACTCGGAAAGACTCCGAGGAAATGGAGCTCGCCAATCCCGCCGGAACATCTTTTGCTAATATCTTACCTATCCGCGTACTCCGCGCGTGAAACGAGCCCCGAAGAGCGGGGTCGCACGGAACGTACCGAGTATGTAAAGCATGAAACATAATAAGAGGGATCATACCGAAGTAAAGAGTACCAAAAATCATAAGACTTGCTTTTGAAAACATGTATCATGCATATCAATGTTATAAAATCATCGCAAAAACATATAGCGTGTCCCGCCCTCTAATGAGGGACTCGGTAGTAAAATCATCATATACATATACATATAACGTGCCCCGCCCTCCGACGAGGGACGCGGTAAGTAAAATAATATCATCATCATCATGCATGCATATATATATATATATATAGCGTACTCCGCCCTCTAGTGAGGGACCCCGGAATAGCGTGTCCCAACCCCGCTAGCAAGGGACTCGGTATGCCATCCTGGCCACCTCCTCCATATCATCATATCATATATATATATATATATAACGTGCCCCGCCCTCTAGTGAGGGACGCGGTGAATAATGCAATGGAATTGCACGAATACATGCCCTGGCCCGGACGCAAGAAAGCATGACATATTGAGGCCGGCACGAGCGAGTAGTGAGAAACCATATGCACATAAATCATTTTTAGAGACTCAATGAAGTAATCATAAACGAATCGTCATTTGAAAATCTAGACAATAGTTATATAAAAAATCTTTCGGACGGTACTCGGAAACATATCAAATATCATAAGTATATCAAAGTATCGTAGGGACCATAGTCGTATATCAAATCATTCCGAGCCCGCCTATGAAAATCAAAGTCATTATACGTTACAAAACTTTCTACGAACGTTTCAAAGCAATCCGGTTCTTTTACGAAAAGTTACTGAGACATTTCTAGACATAGGATTCTTTAGGAACAAAACCGGTTATACGACATTCTAATCCAATCATGTTGGAGACATAAAGACCGTAGCATGACCATATTATGGATACTAACATCAATAAACAATTATAAATCATGAACATGCTCGAAATTTAAGAGCGGAGTTACTCGAAACTCGTGTCATAGCCAAATTACAACTAGGACATGCCAAAAGAAAGAAGGGTGAGCTTTACATACCTTAGCCGCCTCCTAAGCTAATCCGAACTTACGTCTCGACTTCTCACGATCTACAATAATGTCATTAGGTATCAACCATTAGCCATAACACTTGAGAATCCAATTCCAAATTAATACTTTGTCTACAAAAATTTCATAGATTTCCTAAAAACTTCAACATCCCCGAGAATTCAACTCGGCCAAATCACAACAACCAAACCAACAACCATACTAACAATATCCATACGTGATTCAAAACGCATTCTAACATTAATAATTCCTTTCTACACAATTTGACAACATTTCATTTATATTCAAATAAACTACATACGATCAATTCAATACCAATGCTCACATATTCGATTACTAATCCGCAACCATTCAAACATGATTTAAGAACATTCCAAGCAATCCATACAATATCCAAAACGACCCAAACAGGCCATTCCACCCGAAATCTTCCAACTACATTAGGAACATCAATAACACATTTTCTTCTTCCAAATTCATAAACTATATCGACAATTCCATACGTTAGCATTATCACTTCCATCAATACAAGAAATCACATTACAACCACATTAGCTTCCAAAACAGCCCACACGATTTACAACTCCATTTAAATCATTAAACCTTCATTCTCATCATAGAATCCATACAACAACAACCAAAAATACTAAATAAAATTTAGTTCATTCCTTGTCACAAAACAGCCCATACTCACGCTCAACATCAACATACAAAGTTTCATGAATTTCATCCATTTCTACACATTATTCCCTCCGTTTGAGTAACGGGACAACTTGTGTGAAATATGAGAAGTTAGGGGCAAGGCTATCCCGAGAGACTTCTGCTTGTTTTAAAGGCTTAAATTGTGTATGATTTCCATGTCTTGAAAATGTTAAAAGGACACTTGGAGGAACTTTTCCATAATTAGTAAGTAAGCTATTTTGGGAAAGTTGAAAATTCAAAAAAAAAAAAAGAAAATAGAGGCAAGGTGGCCGGCCACCTCATGGTGGGCCAAGGCCACATGGATGTGTTGTGTTTTATTAAGATGACTAAGTCATCTTCTCCCCTTAGACATATTCTAGAGAAATCAAGAAAATAAGAGAGAGAAAAAAAAAAGGGCCTATTCGGCCATAGTAGAGGAAAAGAAGACAAAGATTTGTCCATCAAAAAAATAAATCCTTCAAGCAAAGTTGCTAATTTAAGGGTGCTAAGTAACGTGGTGTTGTTATTTCGGAAGATAGTTCGCTCGTTTGTTCTAACGACCAACTTTGGTCAAGTGAAGAAGTGAAGAAGAAAGGTGAGTTTAATCTTGTTTTCTTGTGTTATAAATGGTTTATATGTGTTGTTGGATGCTAGAAAAGAAAGAAATTCATGATGGAAGTTGAATTGAATTGGGGCCGTGCATATGGAGTATAGGCGTGCATGTGTGTGTTGAAGTATAAGCTATGTATTAATGTTAATTAGCATGTTTTAGTTGTTGTAGTGTGAAGAAAAGAATGAAAATCATCCTTTGGTGTGGCATAGTGTGTTGGCCGAATGGCCTCTCTTTGTGTAGCCTTGAATGAACAAATTGTCGTTAGTGTTTTCGTTGTCGTCGTTACGGATTTTATAAGGAAAAATGCAAGTTTGATGACCTAGAATGATGTTATGTTGGTTATGGGAATTTATGTGAGTTTTATGCAATTTTTACCTTTATGAATATTGCATTGTTAGTATGTGGATTAATGTTGTAAATCATGAATTTGGAAGATAAGAATGTGTTTGGTGTTGCTTTCGGGTTTGGAGATGAATTCGGGTGAGATGGAGTATGGTTTGAGTTGTTTGGAGAATTTTGTGAATTGTTTGAAATGTTCTTGAATATTGTTGGAATAGTTTTGAATTAGTAATCAAATGTATAAATGTCGATATCGGTTTGAATGTAAGTAGTTGAGGTAAGTTATTGGAATATTATGAATGTTGTTGAATTATGTAGAAAAAGAGCCATTAAGGTTAGAATGTATTTTGAGTTGATTGTTGATGTTGTAGCTTGGTTATTGGTTTGGTTGTTGTTGAAATGAGCCGAGTTGAATCTCGGGGATGCTATATGTATAGGGGAGATGCTGCCCAAATTGTTATAGAACAATATTGGTTAAGCTTGGAAATTGTAAGTCTCATGAATAGTAACTGGTCAATGTGACCATTTGCAGATTTTTGGCGAAACGGGAAGTGAATTTGGAAAGGCGTAAGGGGCATATAAGGTATGTAAAGCTTTACCTATTCTTTTCTTGGCACGTCCTAGGTATGATAGGCTTTGATACGAGCCTAGAGGGCGACTCTACTCCTCGGAATTTACGTCCAAAAAAACAGCCCATTTTCATTCAGTAGAATTGAAGTGAAAATTGTGCGAATAGTTAGAAAGATTGTTTGAACCTCTAGGACTTGTGTAAGTGAAATCCGAATACCTTAGAATCTTTATGAATGACGTTATGAAGTTCAATATATGTAATTTATATACGCCACCTCATTTGACTGAGGTAGGCCCACTTTGTCCGGTTATTTCTTATTAATCCGTTTGAACTACTTTTGAATTAAAAATTAAGAGATATTTTAAACTACCTTTCCAACTCCTAAAGATTAACGATATAATTATTTATTTGAATCATATGACCTACTTTGGGATTTGTAACTACTTTAGGAAGATTAGTTTGGTACAAAACTTTCTGATCTCCGAAAGACTCATGCTCTGGTTGTTATCAAATGTTTGCTATAAGGTCTATCATCCAAGTTATGATGATCGAGTCTCTACAAAATATTGTATGTTTGGTATTGCATATGGTTTTCTCACTACTCTGCTCGTGCAAGCTTTATACGTCTTTCACCGAGTCCCGGGCCGGGTATGTAATCGTGCACAGTCTCATTGCATTGTTCACCGAGTCCCTCACTAGAGGGCCGGGTACGCTATATAAGTACATATATGATGATCTGATGGTGTGATGGTATGGGGATGGCGGCCAGGATGGCATTTGATAATCCTACTCACCGAGTCCCTCACTGGAGGGCCGGGTATGGCATATGCATATGATTACATGCTTACATGACTACTATACATGATGTTTACATGACTTTATTCACCGAGTCCCTCCCGGAGGGCCGGGTACGTTATATGTGCATAATGACTTGATGATATGATATGGATATACATGATATACGACTCACGGGTAAGTTTTGATTTCCTAAGTTCGTACTTATTTCGATGCGGTCTAGCTCGGTTATGATCCTATTTATTGTGTTCTCGTGCTTTACATATTTAGTACATATTCGTCGACCCCCTTTCTTCGGGGGGGTCGCGTTTCGTGCCGCGCGAGTACCGACGCTCGGTTTGAGGATCCACCGCCTAGGCCATCTATCCCTGCTTTCGGGAGTGCTCCTTCTTCCGGAGCTCATACATTTTGGTATATATTTTCTTTTGATACATATGTATACTATTATTCGGGGTACGACGGGGCCCCCGTCCCGTCATATGATTTCGCTATTCTCGTTTAGAGGCACGTGGACATGTATGTGGGTTATGGCCATATCCGTACGCGTGCGTGTATGTATTATATGTATGGGCGGTTTATCCCGCGGCGGCCTTGTCGGCTCGCCTATATATGTGTATATGAATATGGTGGCCCCGTGTGGCCTTTGTTGGTATTTTGCGTGCGAGTAAATTCGGTTAGTAAGAAAAACAGAGGAAACTCTGCCCAAATTTTCTTTACATACTTGAGTTATTATTTTTGGCTTATGGTACGTACGGGTGCCCAGATCGGGCGCTAGCCACGGCCTACGGGGTTGGGTCGTGACAAAAGTGGTATCAGAGCGGTCGATCCTCGGAATGTCGCAGCCGTGTCTAGTAGAGTCTGTTTATCGGTGTGTTGTGCACCACATCTATAAACGGAGGCTACGGGACATTTAGGATGTTACCTTTCCTTCGATCTTAGATCGTGCGATAGAGCGTTATTATCGGGATGACTCCCTCCAACGAACCGTTATGTTTTCGGCGATGCCTCCGAGAAGGCGACGGTTGCCCGGAAGGGCAAGTCTCCGCCTTTGCGGGGAGAGACTAGTCGGGGCCGGAGAGAGTGACCAGGGCCCATGCTCAGCCCGAGCCGGATATTATGCCCCGGTCGGCTAGTTCTGCCACCCCATCACCGTCCGAGGAGCACAGAGCAGCAGCAGCTGCGGCACAGGAGGCGGCCCCACCGCCCGCCCCTGAGACTCGAGTGCCCGAGCCTCCAGCTCCTCAGCCTGGGGGGAGTACGGAGCCATGAGGGACGCTGTTCGGTTGTTGACCGGACTAGCGGCGGGGACGTGTCCGGAGAGGGGGAGCCGGAGATGATTTTTGCCGGGTGGACGTGATAGCCGAGGGCTCGATATTTTTCGACCGCAATCCGCCGCAGTTCTTCGGGTCAAAGCCCGAGGAGGACCCTCGGGAGTTCATCGGAGAGATGCGGCGCACGCCGCGACTTGTCGGGGCCTCCGAGACCGAGTCGGTGAGTTCGCGTCGTATCGGCCGCACGACATTGCGGCCAAGCGGTATGAGTCTTGGGAGCCGTCCCGTGGTGAGGGTGCTCCCCGGCCGTATGGGATGAGTTCACGAGAGGCTTTTCTTGCCCACTTTCTACCCCCGAGAGGCCGGACGCGCCGGGGTTCACGAGGTTCATACATTTGCGACGAGAATGGTAGGAGCGTCGGGAGTACGACACGGAGTTTGATTCTTTAGCCAGATACGCTCCTCATATTGTGGCAGACAGGGTACACCAGTTTGTTATGGGGCTGGATGATTATTTGATTGATAGTTGTATGTCGATGGCTGCTCAGTCTGGCATGGACATCGCCCGAGTACAGGCATATGCCCGGGGCATGGAAGACCGACATAGGGCGCCGGCCGACGGGATCGATGACGGGCGCCGGCCCGAAGGGCTAGGTCGGCCGGGTATTCGGGGGATTCTCGGCGGACGGCCTCGGCGGCGTACGGGGTATTCGTCCCGGCCGGCCCGAGTGCACCCCCACGGTTCCGGGCGGGGAGGTTTGACGGTACGGGGTATTCGGGAGCCGGTCCGAGTTCCCGAGCTTCGGGGCCGCGGTGGATAGAGGTTCGGTCGGGACGAGGCCCCCATTACCCGGTGTTCTCGTTGTGGTAGACCTCGTTTTGGGGAATGCCGTCGCGGCGGCGGTGCTGTTTTCTTGCGGCCGTCGGGGGCCATATTATGAGGGAGTGCCCGTATAGGGGTGGTCCGGGGATGTGGTCCGGCCCATTGGGTCGGTTCGCCGGTTCGTCCTCCTCCGGCGATGCGCCTACGGGCGGGGTACGGCGGCACCGGCGGGCCGTGGTAGAGGTCGCGGCGGAGCCTCTAGTTTTGGCGGTCCATCGAACCGCCTATACGCGTTGGCTAGCGAGACATGATCACGAGGCATTACCGGATGCGGCTACGGTACATAAACCCTCACTAGAATTTATATATTTATGTGTGCATATTTATTGTCGATTGCTCGATAGCGGTAGGCGGAAAACCAAGGGTTGATAACCAAGTATTTATAAATAACGGTAATTAAGGCGTGTTCATTGTTATTACGGACCCGGGAGTTTAGGATGAAAAGTGGTAATATCCATAAGTGACCATGAATAGATAAAAGCGAGAGAGGGGCAAAACGGTAATTGTGCTACGAGGGCGTCCGGAAATCTGTCAAGACTTTATTTTACTCCAAATTACGTGGCAAGGGTCCAGTAGTCAGCTGAACGCGATTATGTTAACGTTAGAGCACCGTATTTCGTTGCAGTCCCGAAGTTAAGCGTGCTAGAGTAAGGGAAATTTCATGATGGGTGACCCCCTGGGAAGTTTCTGAAAGTTTCACAACTTTAGTCATAAGAAGCAATGGAAAGCTAGAGTAGTCTAAAGGGATTCAGAATATCCTGAGTAGGCGGAAATCTTGAGAGGCCGTATAGGTCGGAGCGGACAAGATCGGATAAAGAAAAAGAAGGTGCTTCACGACACTAGAGTTAAGGCCAATTTAAGTAGTGTTGGGGGATCTTTTGTGAGTGAGATGCTGACAGGCATATATGTGTGTACTGAAAGCGTGTGATACTCCGTGCATGACTATGTTAGCGGGTGAACGCATTCCGGTAATTAACGTGACAGTGTACGGGAGGCATTAGTCGGACAGAACAACAGAGCTCAAGTGAAAAGAAAATGAATGGCATGAGTGTCATAAGATAAATTGATATCGTTTCAGCTATAGGGTAGACTTGAGAAGTACGGGCATGGTGATATCGGAAAGGGAAAGGAAGTGAACGGATAAACAGTAAGAGGGATCGGAACATCGAAACGGAAGTGCGGTTTAACCGAGAGAGAGAAAATGCGGGCGTAAGGCGAATATGATCAGATAGCAATATAAGTACACCCCTAAAGGGGGGAAGCGGATGCGAGAAATGTAAGTGCCGGATGGAGACAATTAATACCACAGTGTAGTTAACGCGAATGTTCAGTCTACTGATAAGGTTCCCTATCGAGATAAGAAAGGCTCGAGTAAGGCGTAAGGAGATAAGGGAAAACCCCGAGACCTTTACAAGATTCTACGGGACTAGTTGAACATTCGAGGACGAATGTTCTAAAGGGGGGAAGGATGTTATATCCCGTATTTTGAGCAACGGGACAACTTGAGTGAACTATGAGAAGTTAGGGACAAGGCCATCCCGAGAGACTCCCGTTTGTTTTAAAGGCTCAAATTGTGTATGATTTTAATGTCTTGAAAATGTTAAAACAACACTTGAAGGAATTTTCCATTTTAGTAAGTGAGCTATTTTGGGAAAGTTGAAAATTCAAAAAAAAAAAAAAAAAAATAGAGGCAAGGTGGCCGGCCACCTCATGGTGGGCCAAGGCCACATGGAACATGTGTTGTGTTTTATTAAGATGACTAAGTCATCTTTCCCCTTAGACATATTCTAGAGAAATCAAGAAAATAAGAGAGGAAAAAAAAAAAAGGGCCTATTCGGCCATAGTAGAGGGAAAAGAAGACAAAGATTTGTCCATCAAAAAAATAAATCCTTCAAGCAAAGTTGCTAATTTAAGGGTGCTAAGTAACGTGGTGTTGTTATTTCGGAAGATAGTTCGCTCGTTTGTTCTAACGACCAACTTTGGTCAAGTGAAGAAGTGAAGAAGAAAGGTGAGTTTAATCTTGTTTTCTTGTGTTATAAATGGTTTATATGTGTTGTTGGATGCTAGAAAAGAAAGAAATTCATGATGGAAGTTGAATTGAATTGGGGCCGTGCATATGGAGTATAGGCGTGCATGTGTGTGTTGAAGTATAAGCTATGTATTAATGTTAATTAGCATGTTTTAGTTGTTGTAGTGTGAAGAAAAGAATGAAAATCATCCTTTGGTGTGGCATAGTGTGTTGGCCGAATGGCCTCTCTTTGTGTAGCCTTGAATGAACAAATTGTCGTTAGTGTTTTTGTTGTCGTCGTTACGGATTTTATAAGGAAAAATGCAAGTTTGATGACCTAGAATGATGTTATGTTGGTTATGGGAATTTATGTGAGTTTTATGCAATTTTTACCTTTATGAATATTGCATTGTTAGTATGTGGATTAATGTTGTAAATCATGAATTTGGAAGATAAGAATGTGTTTGGTGTTGCTTTCGGGTTTGGAGATGAATTCGGGTGAGATGGAGTATGGTTTGAGTTGTTTGGAGAATTTTGTGAATTGTTTGAAATGTTCTTGAATATTGTTGGAATAGTTTTGAATTAGTAATCAAATGTATAAATGTCGATATCGGTTTGAATGTAAGTAGTTGAGGTAAGTTATTGGAATATTATGAATGTTGTTGAATTATGTAGAAAAAGAGCCATTAAGGTTAGAATGTATTTTGAGTTGATTGTTGATGTTGTAGCTTGGTTATTGGTTTGGTTGTTGTTGAAATGAGCCGAGTTGAATCTCGGGGATGCTATATGTATAGGGGAGATGCTGCCCAAATTGTTA
Source organism: Lycium ferocissimum (assembly GCF_029784015.1). NCBI lineage: Eukaryota > Viridiplantae > Streptophyta > Magnoliopsida > Solanales > Solanaceae > Lycium > Lycium ferocissimum. The sequence goes on from NW_026726009.1 coordinate 41,522, forward strand.
TAGAACAATATTGGTTAAGCTTGGAAATTGTAAGTCTCATGAATAGTAAGCTGGTCAATGTGACCATTTGCAGATTTACAGCGAAACGGGAAGTGAATTTGGAAAGGCGTAAGGGGCATATAAGGTATGTAAAGCTTTACCTATTCTTTTCTTGGCACGTCCTAGGTATGATAGGCTTTGATACGAGCCTAGAGGGCGACTCTACTCCTCGGAATTTACGTCCAAAAACAGCCCATTTTCATTCAGTAGAATTGAAGTGAAAATTGTGCGAATAGTTAGAAAGATTGTTTGAACCTCTAGGACTTGTGTAAGTGAAATCCGAATACCTTAGAATCTTTATGAATGACGTTATGAAGTTCAATATATGTAATTTATATACGCCACCTCATTTGACTGAGGTAGGCCCACTTTGTCCGGTTATTTCTTATTAATCCGTTTGAACTACTTTTGAATTAAAAATTAAGAGATATTTTAAACTACCTTTCCAACTCCTAAAGATTAACGATATAATTATTTATTTGAATCATATGACCTACTTTGGGATTTGTAACTACTTTAGGAAGATTAGTTTGGTACAAAACTTTCTGATCTCCGAAAGACTCATGCTCGGTTGTTATCAAATGTTTGCTATAAGGTCTATCATCCAAGTTATGATGATCGAGTCTCTACAAAATATTGTATGTTTGGTATTGCATATGGTTTTCTCACTACTCTGCTCGTGCAAGCTTTATACGTCTTTCACCGAGTCCCGGGCCGGGTATGTAATCGTGCACAGTCTCATTGCATTGTTCACCGAGTCCCTCACTAGAGGGCCGGGTACGCTATATAAGTACATATATGATGATCTGATGGTGTGATGGTATGGGGATGGCGGCCAGGATGGCATTTGATAATCCTACTCACCGAGTCCCTCACTGGAGGGCCGGGTATGGCATATGCATATGATTACATGCTTACATGACTACTATACATGATGTTTACATGACTTTATTCACCGAGTCCCTCCCTGGAGGGCGGGTACGTTATATGTGCATAATGACTTGATGATATGATATGGATATACATGATATACGACTCACGGGTAAGTTTTGATTTCCTAAGTTCGTACTTATTTCGATGCGGTCTAGCTCGGTTATGATCCTATTTATTGTGTTACGTGCTTTACATATTCGGTACATATTCCGTCGACCCCCTTTCTTCGGGGTGCGTTTCGTGCCGCGCAGTACCGACGCTCGGTTGAGGATCCACCGCCTAGGCCATCTATCCTTTCGGGAGTGCTCCTTCTTCCGGAGCTCATACATTTTGGTATATATTTTCTTTTGATACATATGTATACTATTATTCGGGGGTACGACGGGGCCCCGTCCCGTCATATGATTTCGCTATTTCATTTGAGGCACGTGGACATGTATGTGGGTTATGGCCATATACGTACGTGCGTGTATGTATTATATGTATGGGCGGTTTATCCACCGCGGCGGCCTTGTCGGCTCGCCTATATATGTGTATATGAATATGGTGGCCCCGTGTGGCCTTTGTTGGTATTTTACGCGTGCGAGGAAACTCTCGCCCAAATTTTCTTTACGGTTAGTAAGAAAAACGAGAGGAAACTCGCCCAAATTTTCTTTACATACTTGAGTTATTATTTTTGGCTTATGGTACGTACGGGTGCCCCTCTTCTCATTCTTACTCAAATCCTGTATTGCCTGCGGCCCACTTCTTCCACTTCTTCGCCTTTGCGTATTTGACCGGAATTTAGCTAACATTTCACTCTTACCAGAATCTTCGTCTCCATTACTGTAGCCTTGACTTATCATGCCATAGCCACCCACCGTTCTACAGCATCCCCTTTCTCTTGTTCCTTACCAATAGGCCATTACCTTGCTCGTACCTCCGATTTCCTCATATTAGCGGTCCTTTCGTCACCCCTTATTCCTTGTTAGCTTTCCTATGCCGACTTTTATCATTATCGCCGGGTACGGCCTTCACGTTGATGCTTCCGTGATTCCATAGCATGTGTTCTCATGTTTAAATTACTTGGTGGTCAATAACCCTTCTTCTAACATCCGGTGGACTATTTTATTTCCACACGTGAGAGCAACATTTTCCCTCTCTCCCAAAGTTTTCCAACTGTCGCTGTCATAGCAAGTGTCTTCTTGAGTTCATTACCTTTGCCGATCACACCCTTTTGTACCTTTGGCTTGAAGATCTTTCTCGCTCTTTACCCTCCTGTGACACATTATGTTGCAATCTCGCAAAAATATACGAAGGTGTTCGGTACTAGCCCACGAGATACCGGCGTCGCTTTACTAATCCTTACGTTCTACCTTGTCTTCCTTCTCTTATCTTACCTCCGGTATCGCAAATGCATCCTTAGTTCAACCATAGCTGCGCGCCTCGTTCGTCCCCGCACTAATTCCATTTTTGTAATTGGCTTAAACCATCGTTACATTTTTCCGTAGTGTCCCCGAAATATCACAACTACATCGTCCTTGCTAAACCTCGCACTCTTCTTACCAAATACTTACTTAGTGTTATTCTTAGCATACCAATACCTACGGGTGACATCACCATCCTTGTACAACTTGTATAGAGTACGCTCAATCTTAGACATGGTTCTTTCGTCCTGCTCTGCATTTCTTATTCATACTAATTCCCGCTCGTCCTATTTTGTCATATTTCTTTCCCTTCCTTTGGTCACTCTTAACTCCTCACTTCCTACCGTAAGGGTTTCCTACTCCCTCTTCTTATCACTTACAAGTTGCAATGGCATTAGCGAACAATTTTATAGCCAATATCTTGGCCCTTAATCTAGCATAGCGTCGCTATCCTTCCCGTTATCTCTTAAGTTGTTCCATACCATCTTTTTGTCATACTCTTTTCCTCATACACATCCACTTCCTAGCGTCATGTCATTCAAAGTCTCTCGCAAAACTTCTCACACTCGCCTTAAATACCATCCTAACTTTCATCCACTTATTGCGGTTTTTCGATCTTACTAACATATTTCAAGAAGGGGTCTCATTGCTTAGCTCAGCATCCGTATCAAACACATTACCGTGTCAATTATTTCTAGCTCATTCTTGCATTTCCTCTCACCCGCTTCCCCCCTTTAGGGGTGTACTTATATCATTATCTATTTATACTTGCCTCATGTCCTTACTTTCGATCACAATTAAGCAATACTCTTACTCCCACAACAAGTATCCAAAGTTCTCTCGGAATATTATCTTTACCCCAACCTATATCGTGCTTCCTTTGGTATCCCCTCATCGTTTTCACACCCCGGTCTTGATCAGGGTGTGATGGGCACCCGACCCCGTGTACGGAGCCGAGCGAACCCGCTAACTCTTATTACACATATGAACTCTTTGGATTCTTAAGACAAAATGAAGTAAAATACGTAGTAATTTTTTTTTTTTTTGAAAATCTTTTCGTCATTTCTCACAGTAAATACAATGTGAAAACATGGGGGCTCTGTATAATAAAACACGTCAACCGGTGAAACTCTTTTAAAGCCGACACTCGAGACCCACGACTCGTCTCGCAAAGTCTCTAACCGTAATCATGGACCATAGCACGTATATGTCGACTCGAAGAACTCTCCCGCAGTGAGTGGAGCTTGCCAACATTGTGGACATCTTCATAATGACTTCTACTCGTTCTGGGGTACCGCGCGGCATTTAAAAAGTACGCCCAAGAAGGGGCGCGCACGAACAATGTACCGAGTATGTAAGGCATGAATAATAACATAGTAAAAAAAAAGGTATACATGAACAATAGCCGCATAGTAACATAGAACATGTTAGGTCAAGCCGTGACCGCACATGCGCATCATATATCGCATAGAGAATATAGAACATATCATAGGATAGCAGTAACACCGTGCATATGAGTGCCCGTACGGGGCGGATGCCATGCATGCTTACTTGGTCATATCGGGTCATAGCACCGCACGAG
>NW_026726010.1:0-46579 GCF_029784015.1 Lycium ferocissimum
CTTTTTATAGTATTCTTATATAGTATAGTAGTAGTATTTCAGGTATATTAGTGTAGTATATTGATAGGAAAGTTTAAAGACTTTGTAGGGTTTCTAATGTTCTAAGGTTTTTTTTTTTCCAGAAAAAATGTCCTCCTTTTATGGTCATGAAACCTTCTATATATAGTATTAGGAATAAGGCTTAGGGACAAACGAGGTAAAACGCAACCGAATTTCCCCCTAATTCTTAAACCCTAAATCAATACAAATTCAAATTCAATAAAAGACAAACCAATTTCTCAACAAATTCATACTAATAGTACTATAACCTATCAGAATTTGCACAAATCACACAACAAAACAAAAAATCTGACGGATGTACCCTAAATCCCAAATAAAATTTAGCAAAAAATAGGAAATACTTGGATAGTACACTTAGTCACCAATAAGAAAAAAATCAATACATTTCAGCGGTACAAAATGGGATAGAATCCTTTGACACCGTACCAACCGAGAACCTTCCTAGGAAATTCCTCCATAGGTTCGTTTCATTGGGGTTTATAGTGCACAAGATGGCAAGGGGCTCGAGGCCCCGCCCATGGCGCGTACAAACCCAAAACGACCTCGAATAAAATCTTAGGAGTTCAATCATGGTATAAAATAAGAATAATCAGGTAAAACTGAACCTGAAAACCATAATAACTCGCGATGGGGAGCAAAACCCCTCTAAATCCCATGAAAAAATAGTCGAGAATGAGCCATTTTTTTGATCGAGTAAAACCCTTGAAATCGCCATTGAAAGAGAAGAGGAGACGGGTGGTCGATCAAAAATAAGAAGGGCGAGGGGTTGAAGTTTTGTTTCATTTCCCTTTTTTAAACAAACTCCCCCCTCAAGTTTTAAAATTGTTAAAGAGACCCCCCATGCTTAAAATACACACTTTTCAAACTTTGTACTTAACTTAGAATAATTACTTAATTTCGTGAAAATACGTATTCGTCTAGAAACCTATCGTAAACTTATTTTTTATAAAAATAAAATTTGGAATACGCCATTTTAGAATACGAGTTTTAATATAAACCCAATATTGTCATAGTTCCGAGTAATATTTAAAGGTGCGAAAATGCGGTCAAAAGTAAATCGTAATTCATACGTCATCTTAATTAACAATTATCCCGAGTTAGATGGAGCCGGATGTGTATTATTTTTTTTTTTTTGACTTATATTTATGAAAAAAAATAGCTCGTAATTTCTTGTAATTATCAATTTTCACAGAATAATAATTAAACGTCAATTTTGTATTTTCTCGGGATTTTTAATTTTTTAATTTTGTAAGGGCATCCTTACCCCGTCTAAGACCTCGGAAATATGAAAATTAAAATATATGTTTCATAAGAGGAAAATTAAGTGTCAACACCAACACTAAAATAAGATAAGCCCACACAAACAGTAATCAATAAAAGTAACTCTAGTCATGTAATCACCAACACAGCCGTAACTCACTAATTATCTCAACTATGTCACAAATCCATACAGACATGCTAAATGGTAATGTTTGCCCAAATAGCCATGAGTCTGATGCAATGTAATAAATAATAAAAGTATCTCAACCGTGTACACACATGCTAAATGGTATTGTTTTCCCCAGATATTCATGACCTGCAGGGGACCCATGGTGTCTATGTACCACTCGCTGTGGAACTGACCTCGAATCACGAGCCCATAACTAGGCCAAATCCTCACCCCTGTCAAATGTGTCTTTTCATATTTATATTATCTTTCTTAACTCACTCTATTTCTGTTCCACAATCAATTAAGGAATGCGAACTATCAATGAATAAATATCAAGGAACATAAGTCACCATGCCACAAGTCATATCAAGACTCAAGAATCATTTCAGCAATATCATGAACAAGGGATTACTCCAAGTAAAAAAGAAGAGTATTCATTAACTCCTTCTTTATCATAAAAAAATGGTTAATCACATAATCAATCAATATCAATCTTAGGAATTTCCAACCGCTCTTTATGTATGAAGCCCTAATCATGCTTCTCCTATCAATTTCATAACATATATAATCAACTAATCAAAGTCTAACTCAAGTAGACCATAACCTGCCTTAAAGCCAAATTAGGACAATGCAATCACTCTACAATAGCTTTCCCCTTTCGCAAAGTTTCAGAATGTTCAAAGTCTAGAAATCATAGGGATAAGTGAGTAATGGATCATCTACTCAAATAAACCACAATTGGGGAAGAGAACCCAACTATTTCTACACCTTTCAAGTGGGTGAACTATCACTAAGTGTGAATTCATACAAATATTAATCTCGATAATCATATTCTATCCACTCATGGGTTTTCTAATCAATTCAACCCTTTCACAAGCAGTTTTTTAATGCTAAAGCTACCATCTTTATGAAACCCTAAGTCTTAATACATCATTCTCATCATTAATAAACAAGTTCTCATCCTAGGAAGTGATAATCTATACTCCTAGATGATTAAACAGTAATAAAATCAATAACCCATTCATTTATTCAAGGGTTCGCAACTTCTAGGCTCTATCATTTCATTCACCATTAGAGAACCTTTACTAATCATGGAACCTAACAATATAATGGAATGAATAAAGTGAAGGGTTGAGACTTACCTTTCAAGAGTATTTTAGCCCTAGCCTTAGAATTTTGCCACAGGAGTTCTTGAAAACTACTTTGGAGTTGTGTGAGGAATGGGTTCGGAAGAAAGAATATAAAACGCTGATTCTGCCTCCCGTCCACCACTCCAGCGTTCAACATCTCACTGCAGCGATCTTACTATTGCGGGAAGCCTCCCGCTATGGTGGACCTTATTTATTCCCCAACTGCTGCAGTGGCGAGCCTTGACCCGCAACTGTTGCAGCGGTCCCCCAACCACTGCAGCATTCCATTTTGACCAGTAGCTCGAGTTTTTCCACCAGTTTTCACCCAAAAATCCCAACACCAATCTGAGGCCTTACAGATGCAAACAAAACATGCTCATTTATATAAAAACACGTTGCGAACTCACCCGCGACCTCGGAATTCCCGACAGAGGTCTAGTTTTCTAAGTCACCCCTAGGTCGTTACAATGTTACAATGTAGATAACATCATTTTTGAATGTTACAATTCTTGGGTTGTAGCTACAAGGCACAAGCCTATAATTACAATGCATGAAGAATTAAGGGTGAAAATAATGATGAGAGTAGGACAAATGAGAGAGTTTTGCAATAGTTGGATCTATGATATTTCTCCAATGGAAATGACACTTCTGGGAGATAACACAAAAAAAGTCTATGAAGTGCGACATTTAGTTGAATTCAGATAAAGGCTATGAGGTGCTTCAAGGACAATGCACGTGTAATGACCCGTTCAGTCGTTTTAGGCTTTTTACATCTTTTCCCCCAAATCACCCTTCTCGTAGTTCCTTTTCGATATTTATGACTTGCGAGGATGGGTGACGCAGTTCCTAAGGAAATCAGGAGAGTTTTGGATTGGTTTTAGTGAAATTAGATTTTTCTAAGTTAAGAAAATGAAGATGTTTGACAAAAGTCAACACCGAGGGTAAATGTGTCATTTTAGGAGTCTCGTCAATTTCACTAGGTCTGGAATGTCATTTTTTACTTAGTCGAGCCTTCGATTCGGGTCCCCGAGGCATTCGGGGGTTATTTGGGTCATTGATTGGAAAGTTAGGATTTTGAGGTTTTGGAGTTGACCTTGGTCAACCCCGAGTCAAGATAACCTCTTTTGTGAATTTTGAGTACGCGAACGAGTTCGTAGCTTTTTTTATGATAGAAATGCATGTTTGGTTTGTGTTCATTAGGTTCCGGATGAGATTCGGGTGTTGGGTCGGAAGTTTTTGGGACTTATCATTTTCTTTGGTTGTAGTGTCTCACACCTGCGCTATGTGGGCTGAGCTTGTGCAAGTCGCACCTGCGCAAGGCTGGTCACAAGTATGAGGGCAAGAGGTTGGGCAGGTTCTCGCACCTGCAAGGGAAAATCGGCAGCGGCGGATGCGCACTTGCAGACAAATGGGTTTTAAGTGATTCTCACACCTGTGAGCTTTTGTTCGCAGAAGCAATCTCGCTGTTACATATCATACTTTTGTATGTTGAGTTTCGCCCTGAGTTAGTCGATGTAGACTTGGAAGGCGGAGCTGCCTTCGAGGTTAAATGAGATTAGACATGTACATCTTAAGTATATGCGAGTTTAAGACCATGTTCGATGATAAGTATCAGAAGGTTTAGAGGTTAAACGAATCGAAAAGAATACGTTTCGATGAAAACCAATTTTTTCTCAACTTTGTACGGCCCGTACATTCATGTATGGGCCGTACATGAATCTACGACCTGTACTTTTTCTATGGCCCCACCGTACATTGCAAAATAGAAACCCAGAATTTTTCTAGCCCAGGTATGGCCTCATGCCGTACATTGAGGCGGTCGCAATTTTTAAGTTGCTTATTTTTTTTGTGGCTTCCTTTGTGAAATTATTTTTTCATCCAAAACAGACCCTATGTACTCCTAAACTCTCTCCCTAGGTTTTCATATCAACTTGGAGCAAAGTTAAAGGAAATCAAGGTAATTAGCTTGCTAAGAGGTTAGTGAACCTTACTAGATCATTGTGGATCCTTTTGTGGCTGATTTGGAGAAGACTTCAAGGTGAAGTTGTCACACCCCAATCTTCATCAGGGCGTAACGGGCACCCGACTCTCATCAGAGTCGAGCGAACCCTTAAACGTCAACTCAATTTTTTTTTTTTTTAAAACAAGAATTAAAAGTTGTAAATGAAATACCAAAATCGACACGTGGCTCAAGGCACCTCAAAACATGTTACATATATACATACGACAAAGAACAAGGCGAACCAAAAGGCCTCAGCCATTTTTGTACAACAAAATAATGGCCGACAAGGCCAAACAGTAACCACAACTCCCACGCAGTTCGCAGACTTCTACAGAGTATGGCACCGCACAATATATAAAACTATACCAAAACAGGAACAAACCTCCGGAGCAAATGGAGTGCCGACTCCCGTGCTAACTCCTCTAAGGCGGGTCCCCTGGTTGCGTCCACCGAACTCCGGGCATGAAACGCGACCCCCGAAGAAAGGGGGTCGACGGAATATGCGAATATGTAAGCGTCACCGAAGCATGAATCGAAAAGTACAACGAAAGCAAGTTTAGGTTACCTGACATGAATTAAATATTTAAATAAAATAGTCCCTTCGGACGGCCGCTTCCGGCCTAATAATAATAACAATAATAGTAATAACAATAGTAACAACAATGATAATAATACTAGTAATCCCCTTCGGGTGTGCCGGTTCCGACATACGTCTATCCTGGCCCCACCCGGACATGCCGGTCCGGAATCAAAAATGATGGCCCCTTCGGGCATGCCGGTCCAACATACGTCTATCCCGGCCCCTTCGGACATGCGACCCCGACATAATAATCCTAGCCCCTTCGGCATGTCACCCGTAGCATACGGCTACCCCGGCCCCTTCGGGCATGACACTCGTGACATAATACTAATCCTAGCCCCTTCGGGCATAATAATAATAGTAATAATAATAATAAAATCTCACACCCCCTTCGGAGTGGTTTTGGAAAATCTGAATAATAAGATATCGCACTCCCTTCGGAGTGGTTTTGAAAAGTTTTGTAAAATATCACACTCCTTCGGAGTGGTTTTGAAAAGTTTTACAAAATATCGCTTAATAGTTAGGGCAATAGCCAAAAGTTTTCCTTCAATTGTGGTACAAAAATAAGTCAAATAAAACAGTAGGCGGAGATCCGGGAATAGCGGGTCCGCCCCAGTCAACGGAGGTGGCGTACTCGAATTACATATACTAAGCTTAATGGAGTCATTTATGGAAGTTTCAAGGCAATTCGATTACATTCTGCGAGTTACGGACGTTTGAGCATTTTTCCAACAAGATATAAGGATTCTAGTTCAATCGCACCGAATGAATAGTGCTCAATTTCGAATCGAATTTCGATGAACGTAATAACCCCGAGGCTCAAATTCAAGCCTAGTACACCTAGGACATGCCAAAGGAAGGAGAGGGATAGCTTCACATACCTTACGGATGTCTTACGCTCACTTAAATTCAGATCCCGTTTCGTCCAGAATCTGCAAATGGTCAAAGTCACCAAAGGTGAGTTTCAAGTTTTGCGAATTCAACTTAAGTCCATACTTGTCTACCAAAATTCGGCATCTCCCCTATAAATCTAACATCCCCGAGGATTAAACTCGGCTTAAAATACAACAACCAACCCAACAACAACATCAAGAACATCAACAACACCAATAAACACTACAAAACACATGTGTACATAAATAGTCTTTCTTTCAACATAATACATCAACTTCCGTTCTAACTTCACACTTCTCATCCAATATCGACGTTTTCATATTTATCTACTAATTCAAGACCATTCAAATATATTTCAACACATTCCTCATTATTTCTCTAAATGCACAAGTTTTCCATCAAACCATAAGCCAACCCAACTTCCTACAATTTCAACCAAATTACAAAATTACATTGTCATTTTCCAAATTCATCCACCACAACATTAATTCACACCTTAAACCATTACTTCCACAATTATATAAAAACCACATAAAATCATATAATTTCCCATAACGACATACATGCCATTTCAACACCAACTTGAGTCGCCAAGCCTTTATTTACGTCACAAAGGTCACAACAACACAATTAACAAGCTAAATAAAATCAATTTCACTTCTTTTCCACATCATGTGGCTCACGGCCACCTCCATACTCCACACACACACACGCCATGCACACACACGTCACACTTCCATAATTCCCATCTAATTTTAATCATCATAACATATAAATTCATTCCATAGCATGAAACATAAGAATCTTACCTTTTTCTTAAAATTTCAACTTTCCGCAAACGGAGTTCTTTCTCCAAACCAATTATACCGCGTTGAAGAGCGCCTTGAACTTGTTAAGAATTCAAGAAGAACAAGATTTTTGAATCAAAGATTGAGACTCCAAGAATTTTTTCTCTTCTCCTCTTCTTTTTTTCTTGGCCGATTGCTCCTCTCTTGGCTTGCTCTTGATTTCTCTTTTTTTCTTGAAGTTTCTAAGGATAACAATCCTTATATAATTGGCACATGCAAAAATTTAATTAATTTGGTGGGTTTGGGCCATGGGTTGGCCGGCCACCCTTCCAATTTTGGGCCTCAATTTTCTTATTTTTTCTTTTTAAGCCCAATTGGCTAGGAATCTTATTTTGCGAATTCCCGAAACAAATTTCCAAGATTCCAATTTTACCCTTGGCCTTCTCCAATGTTCTCGTGTCAATATTTTCCATAAGTGACGACATACACACCACATAAAATCAAAGCATGGCCTTATTCTTACAAATCACAATTATGTCAAAATTTTCCGAATATGCAAAAACACGGGATATAACAGAAGTAATCTCAAGGTTGAGTGTTCTAAGTGTGTTGAGGTAAGTTTGTACTTCTACTTCCCTTGTCTAATCTGTTAGAGGTTGTTATCTTGTCATAGAGGCTAGAACTTATTGGTTTTGGAAGAGTTGTTATGTTGTTCATATTGTATCGTGTTGGGGCTGTGTTGAGGGTTTTACTATTGATGTTTATGGCTAATTATGGTTGAGAAAGACTTGATAAAGTTGTTAGAATGGTTTTCTTGTGTTTTGAAAGAATATGAAAGTTGGAAACTTGTTGTTTAATAATTCTAAACCAAGCTAGTTGCCCGTTAGGTTGTTGTTGAGTTGCTTGATGTGTTGTTGTTGTATTGCCTTTCCAAGTCTCTGCACGTACTATAGAGAATTGTCTAGGCTGTATAAACGTACTGTAGATACTTGGCTATTGTACTCTTATCTTACCATCGAGCTACGGCCGGTCGGGCAGTTATGCTATATGTACTTACCACCGAGCTATAGCCGGTGTCGGCGATTACCACCGATCGGATGGGCGATTAACATCAAGATAATAATATAGTCAGGAGTATGGCATTTTAGATATACACATACGTGATTGAGTTTATTATGCATGTCATGGCCCTCGGTGGCAAGTCAGAGGCTACAGGTTGATTCTTATCCCTCTCTGTGGTGATATCTTATTGGTATGTTTTATTTCTGCATACTCGGTACATTCTTCGTACTGATGTCCCTTTCCCTGGGGATGATGTGTTTCATACCACGCAGGTGTAGAAAGACAAGGTGCGGATCATCTACTGTAAGCTGCATCCAAATATCAGTATTTGATTGGTGAGCTCCATTTCCTCCTGGAGTATTGCCGATTCAGGGTTATGTATATTGTCTTTTTCCTTATGGGTATGTCGGAGGCCCTGTCCTGACTTATGTATGATGACCATGTTTCTCTTAGAGGCTTTGCAGACAGTGTTATGTGTACCATTTTTGTAGTATCTTGTCATTCTAGCATGATGCCCTTTTCGGCCTACATATGTGTGTGTGTGTGTGTGTATATATATATATATATATATATATATATATATATATATGGGCCATTATCATTTTGTTTGAATAACCCATTCTCTCTATAGGCAAACCTATAGATCTTTAGTAGCGTTGACAAAGAAGAAGGAGCCGGTTAAAAGAAAGTGAATCTTTCCATTTTTCAACTAGAATCTATTATATAATAATAGAAAATAGAAAGAAATTTCTTATTATTATATATTATGTATGTATGTGTATGTATGTATGTATACCCTTGTGGATTGCTTTCATGAGTTAAGCTTTATGTTTCCCTTTTAAGGATGTATGTTAATACGACTTTATCGGCCTAAGACGAGTCTTACGGTAAAAGAAACAATAATGTACGTTGGTGCTCGGTTGAGTAGGTCACCGGGTGTCGATCGCAGCCCTACGATTTGGGTTGTGACACTTGCAGGTGTGGGAAATGTGCCACACTTATGAGGATCGTTGAATAGACCCCTAAATCTCAAATCGAGTTTCACTCTTTATTCACCCATTTTAGAAGCTATAAAGCTTGGATTTAAGAGATTTCAAAGGCTAAGTTCAAGTTTCTTCATTGGGGTAAGTTCCTAACCTACAACTAAGTGATTATCCATGATTCCTTCCATTAATTTATGTTTTCATTCATGGTTTTTAAGTAGTAAATTAAGGGGTTTCCATAGAATTGTATTTTGATGAGATTTGTGAAATTAAAGGATCAATTGGGCTTAGAACTTCATAACTTTTAGGATATGGACTATCTAGACTATGGGTAAGATAATTTTATACTTAATTTCTAGTTTTACCCTTGTGGGCTCGGGGTTGCCTTTTTGGGTTCATTTTTGGGATCCGGACTGAAGTTTAGCGAATGGGTAATGTTGGATTCGTGTGACCTCATAGAGTACTAATTTGACTATGTTGAACTTGATTTCAGATAATTTACCGTTTGCCCTTCGTGGTTTGGGATGAGGTTTTAGGTTGACTTTGAGATCTAAATCCTTATTATGGAAATATGGATATCTGTAGAATCATATATTAATGTAGACTTCTTTTTTATAGATTTTGACCGTTCAGAAGCAATCCAAAAGAGAAAGGCATTGGCTTGAGGGTTCGTGGCTCCTGCTCGGCCTTGAGGTAGGTTATGGTTTATTCTTTAGTCTCTGATTAGAGGGCATATGTAGTTTATAATTATTGAAGAGGTTTTAGGCATGATGGGGGTCCCACCTTAGTGATGGGGATAAGCACTTGGGTAGGTACCAATTTAGATTGGTGGGTAGTTAGAATGATGGGCTAAGCATGTTGAGCCTTCGGGTTTGTTGTGGTGATAAATCCACTTAGGTTGGTATGATTGTTGTTTATATGGGCTATGATAGCCGTTATTTGACTTATACCTATTTGACTGAATTGGTTACCTTATCGTTCCATATCTCGAATATTTGTGAAAGGAAATTGTTCTGAACTTATGAGTTGACAGATGTTACTAGTTTGATGATGCATGTTCATTCTTGAAATTCATAATGTTATTGACATAAGATACTAAACATGATGCATTTATTTCCTATTTATATACTCACTTTGGATTAGTTATGATAAAAGGAGGATACGAGCTGGTATAAGGATCGGAATGAGGTAATGATATTGTCCTCACAGTTCGGCAGTATAGTGAGTGTCTCACAGTTTGGCGGTAAAGTCAGGCGGTATAGTGAGTGGTCACAGTCCAAAGGAAAAGGTCCTCGGGTGGTACAGTGATAGGTATATGGACCTCATGAGTCCCCTAAGGGTCACAACTACATGGAATGACCACTAGCGTGTGTGTACCAGATTTAATATTGGCCATTGCATTGCACTCACACATTCATATATTCATCATTCTCTTATCTGTCTTATGTGCTACGTGCTTACATGTCTTGATGTGAAACTGAAATAATGGACATAGGTGGTGAAGCTAAGTTGAATTATTGTGACAAGTGCTTAATTTCAATATTTATATTCTATATATGTGCTTCCCTTCGTTGTCGTCCTACGATGCCTACGACTACTTGTGGTTTTCCTCATACTACACCTGTTGCACTTTATTTGGGTGCGTACCGCTCTGTGTTCAAGTTCCAGGCCTCGTGACTATACTCGAGGTAGTCCAGTGGAGATTCAAGGTGAGCCATCAGATCTATCAGCAACCCTGGATCTTCCTCTATCTTACTTTCTGTCCTTTATGCTATTCCAGACAAATGTTGTTTTTCCAGTATTTCAAGACTTGTAATGAATGTTAGATGCTCTTGTACAAGTTTAGACCAGGTCTTGGGGGTTGTAATAGCTTAAGTATTTCCACACTTATTATTTTATCAAGACTATTAGTATTATCTTATCGTGTTTAACTTCCGTATTACTTCTTGAAAATGATTAATGATTTGGGGATGGTTCGCCTACCGAAGGAATAGTGTAGATGCCATCATGATCCGTGAATTGGGTAGTGACAAAATTAGTATGAAGTAGGTCGTGACAAAATTGGTATCAGAGCGTTAGGTTCACTGGTCTCATGAATATAAGAGCATTTTCCAGTAGAGTCGTACGGATTGGTACGTAGAGGTTCGTACTCATCTTAGAGAGGCTATAGGACATTTAGCAAACTTTCATTCTTTCATTCTTTTCGTACTAGTTTGTTCAAATTGGTATCTAATTTCATACTATATTCTCTCATAGATGGTAAGGACATGCACAAATGAGGCTAGGGATGAGGCACCTGCGCCTGTGGTTGAGGCTGTGACACGCGAGCGATGTAGAGGCAGAGGCCGTAGTAAGGGTAGACCTGGTGGAGCAGCACCAGCTAGGGGTAGAGCACCAGTGGCTGGCCAGGCCCATGCCAGATCATTTCCTCCTGAGCCGGAGATAAAGCATCAAGATAAGCCTTTTGAGGATGAGGAGTTGGGACCAGCCCAGGCCCCTCCTGAGATCAATACTATGCCAGTGTTACAGATGCCATGGTACTCATTCTGAGTTTACTTGAGGGCTTGAACAAGGCCGTTGCTTTTTATGCCACACCGAATGGGTTACCGAGTAGAGCTGGAGGTCAGACTACTGATTAGTCTATGACTCCGGGAGCACAGCCTGCTGCTGATGTGGCTCTCCGTATTGCTATTGTTATATCTCGCATTTTGTACATTTGGATATTCCGAGTTAATTGTCACACCCCGATCTTACTAGGGTGTGATGGGCACCCGACCCCATAATCGGAGCCGAGCGAACCCTCGGACTCTTGTTACACACATATTCTCTTGGGATTCTTAAATCAGTTGAAGGTAAAATACATAGTAAAATTTTCAAAATCTTTTTGTCGTTTCTCAAATTAAACACGGTCTGTAAACATAAGGGCTCTGTAACATAATGTATAATAAAAATACATCAACGAGTGGAACCCTTTTTAAAGCCGACACTCCGGACCCACGACTACGTACGCAAAGTCTCTAACTTCGAACAACCGCATAGCACATATACTCCGCTCGGCAAGCCTCGGTACAAATGGAGTCTACCAACTCCGCCGGAACGTCTCCCCGCAATAACTCTTACTTGTCCGAGTGTACCGCGTGGCATGAAACGCAGCGCCCACAAAAAGGGGCGTCAGTACGAGCAATGTACTGAGTATGTAAGGCATGAACAATAATGTAGTAAAGAGTATACATATGAATAATATCCGTATAAAAACATGGAACATATCATGTGGGAGAAGAGTAACCTGTACATGTGAATGCCGCCTAGGGCAGATGCCATGCATGCTTGTCTTTCATATCATATCATATCATATCATATCATATCATATCATATCATATCATATCATATCATATCATATCATATCATATCATATCATATCATATCATATCATATCATATCATATCATATCATATCATATCATGTCATATCATATCATATCATATCATGTCATATCATATCATATCATATCATCTCATATCGCTCCCACATAGCGCCGAAATACTCCGGCTCGCCCATAAATCCCGCGTCCGGGCATCCCGCGTCCGGGATGATAAACCAGCTGACCAGGTGGCAATGAAACATGTTTCCCTTCCCATTCCCCATGTATCCCTTCCCCCCACCCCATGTGCATATACATATCTCATATACATATGTCATATACATATATCGTATAAGCATGCAGGAGAGCCCAAAGAAAATCATGTATCCATCGGAGTGACATAAGGTCGGAAACCTCCGATTACATTATGGAGTAACCGGGGTCGTCATGTCTCACCGTGGAGGAACGATTATCATAAGGCGAGACTACCAACGGAAAATAACATTAAAAGAAAACATGGAATGAAATCATGGACACCATAAACGTTAATTTGTATGCTTTGAAATCTTAAAAAAAATAGTATCATAACTAAGGAATAGAATTAAAGGTCAAGAACTAGTTTAACACTTTCATACTCGCATTGGACTCTTGACTTAAGGCTCTTAGTCATGGAATTATTCTTGTCATACTCATCATAGACATATCATTTCATATACTTTGAAACCTTTAAAATAGTCATTATCCAAAAATAGCTTAACATTTCATATCGTCGTATTCGTGGTAAGAACATATCCTTGACATATTCATCATAGACGTTTTCTCATATCTGGCATCATCATTGTCATCATAAAATCATAGTCGTTGTTTTAATCATAAAAACTTTCAAAAATCGTAAAACTTGGATTTTTGGAGAAAAATGAATATTTTGGGAAACATTTAATAACTTTTAAGAAGCAAATTATACCTTGGAACCATTACTTCTAACTTTTGGAAATGAGAACGTTATGGAAGTATTTATAAAATCTTACATACGAATCATGCCATAGAAAGAAAAGGGACGAGCCTTAACATATCTGCGCTGCGCCTTACTAGCTACGCTTATTCGTCCAAACTTGTTGCCGCTAGTCTACATTCAAGACGATTAACGCAACTGTTAGGTTCATTATCATATGCCTCTCTTAACCCTTCAAATACATTTACTTTGTAATGCCAAATTTCGCGCATCTCCCCTGTAAATACACCGTCCCGAGAATATGGCTCGGCCCAATTCATCTATTAACAACAATCCGAGAATTCAACTCGGCCAAACCAACAACAATGCCAACAATCTTACTAACAACATTCCATTCATATTCAATTCAATTCAATTCAATTCAATTTAATTCACATAATCTTTCAACAACTCAATCAACATTTTACCTTACCCGAAACCTTCCAATTCCACAACAACCATGTATTTCATGATCATTCGTACGCATTAACTTCGACAACAACCTTCATTACACATTACATGATCCATATCGACAACAACTAGAATATCAAATTACCTCAATTTACACTAACTTACCAAAACACCTATTTCGACCATAATCACTCCTTACATGTCTTCATGCATTTTCATCCATCTCTATACCATATAACAACAACATAACAATCAAAATGCTAAATAGAATTGTTTCATTTTCTCCTACATCATACAAGGACCACACGACCACCACACTTTGTACATACTTCCATGCATTTTTACTCATTTCTTAGCATTTCAATAACAACCAACATGCTACATATACTACATGCACATTTCCATGAATTCTCATCTTTTCATACATTACAACAACAACAGCGTTCTACATAGAATCAATCCATTCTTCCCTTGCAAGACAACACAACACACATATATTCGGCCATTACCACACACCACACGGCCACACTTCAATACCATTGATTTCACGTTTTTCCTTCATTTTTCCGTACCATAACATGTACCAAGCATCCATAATACATAAAGGAAGATTAGTTCTTACCTTTTTCCTTCAACTTTCCACTTGACTAGGGTTATGAATTTGTGCAAATGAGTGATGTTCTTGTTCCAACAACCCTTCCATGTTGTAGAGGACCTTCCAATTACTTGGAATGCTAGGGAAAAATAATTTTTCTCCTTCACTCTCTCTAGGCCATGTTTGGCCGAATCCTCCTTCTTTCTTTCTTTCTCTCTTCTTTTTTTTTTCTTTCTCTCCAAGTCTTTCTCTCCTTAAAATGATGACCACTTACATATATAAATATATATCTCCCACCACTTGTCCATGTTTATAATTAGGTCCCTCAAAATAAGAATATAAACACATGATTCCCTTCCTCAATTTCTCTAGAATTTTCTTTCCTTTTCTCCCCCTTTCTTTGAATTTTCAAAGATGACTACTTATTTGTCATCATCCTTTCTCTAGAATTTTCTTCTCTTTTTCTTGAATTTCATTAAACTAAAAGATGACTTAATATTTTACCATATACACTTTAGTCCATATTTTCCATCACATGGCCAATATGCCCCTTTTGGAACCTTCATGAACCCTTTTTGTGAAATTCCCGTTTTGCCCCTCGACTTCCCTCAATATTACCATTTCGACCCTAGCCTTCCACATTATTTCCATGGCCATTTTTTGAATTTTCCTTTTTACCCTTAACCTTTTTCAACATTTCCATAATACCAATGTTCATAAATAATATTCCTAACAACTAGTACATTAAAATTATTTTAGAACATAGACTTGTCCTTAACTTCTCACCATTGTCTCGCAATATCCGAACGTACGAAATACGGGCTATAACATCCTCCCCCCCTTTAGAACATTCATCCTCGAATGTTCGTCTGATCTTTTGGGGTGTCATAATACTTTGGGGGGGGGGGGGTCCATTTTTATAGTTGTCCTTTCCTTCGAGCCCATTCCTTATCTGTTACCCTATTTTCCTCTTACAATCGAACTCCTTGACCTTTTTTTTTTATGAGTCCTTGTTCGATATCATGGGTTTTCTAATTTACTGGACCAACGCATTACCCTTGTCTTTCTCAGACCATCTCTTTTTTGTTACTGTTCATCACCACACCTTAACGGAAACCATGTCTGGGTACGCAATCTTTACTTAACGATCCAATGCGGCTGAAATTATGGAAACTAATGTTTCATGAAATATGGGGCCAAAAGTGGAAATTTGGAGACTTAATTTTCATGAAATATAGGCCATGTGGCCGTGCAAGGTGGTATGGGGGTGGCCCACATGGATTAATTATTATAAGTAGTATAAGATGACTAATTAGTCATCTTCCACACTTGAGAAAATTCAAGAAGTTTGGAGAAAACAAAGAAGGAGATATTCGGCCATGCTTGGCCGAAATTCATGTCCAAGAAATGATCATGGAAAAATTATTTTTCTTCGAGTTTTCTACTAATTGAAAGGCCCTCGTTAACGTGGAGTAGTTGGTAGAGCAAGCAAAGCGCTCGTTTTTGCGGAATATAATTCTAGCCGAGGGAGTACTAGGTGGAAAAAGGTATGGTTCAATCTTATTTTTCATGTCTTATGGATGATTTGTACATGTTGTAGAATGTAGAAACGAATGAAAATCATGAAATTGGGGTGTTGTTGTTGTGGCCGTGAATGTGCCATGTGTTGTAGGAATGATGAATTAATGTTATTTAGCATTTTGGTTGTTGTGTTGTGGATTATGTAATGAAAATGAGGGTATTTAATGGTTTAAGTTGAAGTTGTGATTGTTGTGAGTTGGCCGTGTGTATGTAGTCTTACATAGGGATGAAGAACTAATTTTATTTAGTATGTTTGAGATGTTGCGTTGCGGATTCTATGATGTAAATGAAAGTCTAAGGGGTCAAATTGAAGTTACAATTGTGTGTGGGCTGTTTTGGAAGCTAATATGAATCAAATATGCTTCCTTGTGTTTATGGTAATAATGTTGTTAATGTGTGGATTATTGGTGTCGTTGATGAATTTAAAAGAAAGAAATGTGTTGTTGTCGCCCCTATGGAAATTGGAGGGTTCGGGTTCCATAGTACCTTGGATGGATTGTTTTGAATAATGTGCGAATTGTTTGAAACGTTCTTGAATCTCGTTTGAATGATCTCGGATTAGTACTTGAAAATGTGTGCATTGGTGTTGGTTTGATGGTATATGGTTAATTCAAACATAAGTGGAATGTTGTCGAATTATGTAGAAAAGAGTTGTTGATGTTAGAATGCCTTTTAAATTAATTGTTGATGATGCTAGAATGGTTGTTGGTATTGTTGTTGAAGATTTAGCCGAGTTGAAATCTCGGGATGTTGACTTTACAGGGGAAATGCTGCCCAAATTTCTGTAAATGGAGTGCTAGTTTAGAATTGGATTCCTAAGAGCTTACGACTAATGTTTGGCGTCTAATGATGTTATTGTAGACTTTGGAGAAGCCAAGACGTAAGTTTGGATTAATTTAGAAAGCGGACGAGGTATGTAAAGCCTAACTTTTCTTTCTTTTGGCATGTCCTAGCGTAAGTACGAGTCTCGGGGGAACTTCATTCTTACGATCCGAGCACGTATATGATTCTTATTTACTTCTTAATGTTAACGTCCTTAATATGGTCAACTTTTGGTTCTTAAGTCTTTTATACAATTGGATTTCAAATTTTGCATAAAGAAGGTTGTTTTCAAAGAATTCTATAACTACGAACAATCGTAACTTTCATAGACGAGCTCGGATCGCTTCGAAACGTTCGTAGGAGATTCTATAATAAATAAGGTCTCCAACTTTCATAAATGGACTCGGATTGGTTGGATACTCGTCCGTGGGCCCCGAGACTTTCCCCCGTGTAGTGTTAACGACTTTTGAAAGGAATTAGTGTGACTAACGTCTTAACCCTCAAGTATCGATCACTTACTTCTCTATTAAGTTTGTAATGACGATTATGCCCGTAATTCCCATAAGTTATTTCATATGGTTTGATACGTATCTATGAGTCCTAAAGTTCTATTTGATATACCCTCGAACGACATTCGGAAGAAACTTGATTTGACTATCGTCTTGATTTTTAAATGATGATTCATTTTGAATGTTCTATTGAGTCTTAGAAAGTATTTTAAATTGCATCTAGTTGCTCACGACTCTGCTCGTGCATTATGTTATTACCTCCTTCACCGAGTCCCAGGCCGGTTATGTTTCGTGCGCACTATGATATATTCCGGAGAATGATGTGTCCGGTTCACTGAGCCCTCGCTAGAGGGCCGGGTACTGAGTATATTTGGCGTTATGATGTGTTATGATGTGTGACGGGGATACGGAGATATGAAACCTTCTGGAGTATGATGTGTTATGGCGCCAATGTCGGAGGGTGACCATAGTTCTAAGAGCCCATGCATGATTTGTGTTTTGTGAGTAAGCATTTTAATATTTTCGATATTGCATTTACTTTCTGTACTTCTGGTTTTGATTATGATCTTGGTTACTATATTCCATGCTTTGCATACTCAGTACATATTCCGTACTGACCCCCTTTCTTCGGGGGCTGCGTTTCATGCCGCGTGCATGTACGTACACTTATTTGGATGACCCACCGGCCTTAGGATTCCCGTCGGGGCCGGACTTGGAGCGCTCCCTTGTTCCGAGCCTATACTTTGATCCGGCTCCTTTCGTTATTGTATAGATGCATATGTTTGTTCACGGGTACGGCGGCCCCTCGTCCCGTCATATGATTCGTTATGCTCCTTAGAGGTCCGTAGACATATATGTGCGGGTTATGGGTAGCCACTGTTCAGTTATATCAGTGTGATTTGTGATTTGAACGTCCCCCCATATTATGGTAGCCTTACCGGCTTATGTGTGATATTACCTGCTGCATTTGTGACAGCGACATGTATATGTATTTGTGACAGATTTGGGGTGACGTTTCACTTTTCTGTATATATATATGTTATTTGTATACTGTGTAAGCTATTCGTATGCTACTTCTGATTAACGGGTGTGTACGGGTGCCCAACTCGGGCACTAGTCGCGGCCTACGGGGTTGGGTCGTGACAGGGGTTGTCTGCAACGTCGTGTCCAGTAAAGTCCTGTTATGGTGTGAAGCCGGCCACATTTATAAACAGGAGGCTACGGGGCATCTAGGGTGATTACTCCTCTTTCACCTCTTAGATCGTGCCATAGAGCCAAGTCATAGGAAATGAGATTTCTTTACGCTAACCTGTGATTGCAGTAGAAGAATGGCATTGACAGAAGAAGGCGACCGACGATATTGGAAGTTACAAAGCACGCAGGTAAGTAAAGGTGCGAAAGATATATGTCGAGTACGGCATTGACGTACGATTGAAGTGTAAAGTTGAAAACTGAAAGGGAAAGTAAAGAGGAAAGTGTAACAAGTACAGTTGAGTTGGACGTACGAGGTAAGTTAGTTGCTTTCAGACTTTTATGAATATTGAGAGCCCCGTGCGGCTGTGACACGATACGATATGATATGATATATGTATGTGATAATGGCCCTGTAAGGCACTGTTGGTATTTCCTGCGTGCAGGTTTTGGGATAGTAAGGAATACAGAGGAAACTCTACCAAAATTTTTTCTAGAAATAATACGAGAATGATATGAGAGTTCGGAATATGTTTGGGAAAGGTTGTGTCAATAGTAAATAGGAGGTCGATGAAGATATGGTAACAAGGAATTTGGAACGGATTTGTGATACCAAAAGACGATTAGGAAGGGCTGGTAGGTTCGGATAGAGTAATATGTTAAGGCACCGACTGAGTCAATAGGTAGGAGAAAAATATGATGAGATTAGAGTCAAGGGAAGTAATGATACGATTAAGACAAGGGTATGAAGGAAAGGAATTGTGACGGGTAGGAATGTATGGCTAAAACAGCGGGGGAAGCGCGTTGTGAGGACGTTTTGGGATATGTTAAGATCTCAATTTATCCCAGATTAGGTGATGAAGGTCATGCGGTGAAGTGGATGCGATTATACCAGCATTAAAGCATCGTATTTCATCGAAGTTTCAAAGTTAAGCGTGCTGGGGTGAGAGAAATTTTAGGATGGGTGACCCCCTGGGAAGTTTTCTGAGAAGTCTTACAGACTCAGACGTAAGAGGCAAATGAGAAGTTAGATTAATCCAAGGAAAATTAGAGTCTGCGGAGCGGGCAGAAACCATAAGAGGTCGCGTAGGACGGGGCGGATCAGGTCGGTAAAGAAGAGGAGTTAACGGAAAGAAGGAAGCGAGACAATAGTGTAGTAATAGGTTATGACGTGTGTAACGGAAGGCACGAGTACCATAAGTGACGGGACTGTGAAAGGTTAAGTTATAGAAAGGCGAGGAACGAAGTAGAGCGAATGCTAGAAAATGACTGGGATGATACGGATAAACGTGGGTGAATAGAGTACGTTTTGAAAATGAGAGAAGGATTATGTAGGAGTAGTGTATCCTGAATGACACAGAGGTAGCATAAGATTCCTCGGGTGCAGAAAAAGAGATAGGCATAAACGGGAGAAATGATAAGGGATACCAAAGGGAGCACCCAAGATAGGTTGAGATAAAGGTAATGTGCCAAGAGGACTTTGGATACTTATTGTCGAAATAAAAGTACGGTCTAATTGAGCTTGGAAACAAGGACATGGGGCAAAGTATAAACGGATAATGGTATGAGTACACGCTTAAAGGGGGGAAGCGGGTGAGAAAAATGCAACGATGAGATAGGAATAATTGACACGGTAAGGTGTTTGATACGGATGTCTGAGCTACAATGAGACCCCTTATTGAAATAAGTTAGTGAGATCGGAAAACCAGCAATAAGTAGATGAAAGTCAGGCCGGTATTTAAGGTAGTGTGAGAAGCTTTTGCAGAGACTTTGAATGATATGACGTTAGGAAGTGGACGTGTATGAGGAAAAGAGTGTGACAAGAAGATGGTATTGAGTAACTTAAGAAATAGTAGGAAGGATAGCGATGCTATGCTAGATTAAGGGCCAAGATGTTGGCTATAGAGGTGTCCGCTAATGCTGTCGCAACTTGTCAGTATTAAAGAAGAGGGAATAGAAAACTCTTGACGGTAGGTAGTGAGGGAGTCGAAAGCGGTTGAAGGAAGGGAAATAAATATGACAAAACAGGACGAGCGGGCTTTGGTATGAATAGGATATGCAGAGCATGACGAGCCAGAGGACGAAAGGACCATGTCTAAGATTGAACGTACTTCATACAAGTTGTACAAGGATAGCGATGTCACCCGTAAGTATTGGTATGCTAAGAATAAGACTAAGTAAGTATTTGGTAAGAAGAGCGAAGGTTTAACAAGGACAATGCAGTTTGGATATTTCGGGGACACTATAGAAAAATGTAACGACGGTTTAAGCCAATTACAAAAATAGAATTAGTGCTGAGGACGGACGAGGCACGGCTATGGTTGAACTAAGGATCTGTCTCGGTACCAGAAGTAAGACAAGAGAAGAGAAGACAAGGTAAAACATAAGGATTAGTAAAGTGACGTTGAGGTATTTCTTGGGCTAATCAGAATGCCTTCGCGTATTCTTGTAGAGATTGCAACATAATGTGTGACAGGAGAGTAAAGAGCGAGAAAGATCTTCGAGCTAAAGGTACAAAAAGGGTGTCAGCAAAGATAATAAACCCGAGAAGACACTTGGAAGGACAGTGACAGTTGTAGTAAAAAGGAACAGCGAGGAGTAGTTGGAAAATTTTTTGAAGGGAAGAGAGAACGCTGCTCTCATGAATGAAAATAAAAGAGCTCACCGGATATTAGAAGAAGGTTTATGGACCGCTAAGTAATTTAAACATGAGGGCACATGATATGGAATCATATGAGTCACTAATGTGAAACGGCATTCAACTACCAGGATAAAAAGGTCTGTGTCGGAAGGCTAACAAGGAATAAGGACTGATGAAAGGACCGCTGATATAAGGAAATTGGAGATACGAATACTGGTGTTGCGAGATAATCATAAGGGAGCAAGAATTTCTATGACCGTATACTTTGGAGTTGTATAGCAAGATTTGAGGGATAGTAACAAAGGTGCAAAAGGATGGAAACCCAAACTGATAAACTGCAGACAATCACCGCAGTGTATGACTACGAGCAACAGGTATAGGAGGGATAGCCAAGACTACAAAAATGAAGACAAAAATTTGGGTAAGAGTGAGGCACTAGTGAGATTCCGGTCAAATACGCGAAGGCAAAGAAGTGGAAGAAGTGGGTCGCAGGCAATGAAGGAGTTGAGTAAGAATGAGAAGAGACTAACGTATGTTTTAAGGTAGGATTAAGCAAATGATAATCGAACCCTAAAGAAAATAACTATCCCCAAGGAGGAAAGGGTATTACACCCTGTAATTCTTGTACATTGGGATCTGTTGGAGGTATTGTCAATGAGATGCAAAGTCCTAGGTACTTGTGGTACGATTATAAGGACCCGAGTTCGTGTGACGAAGCAATAGCAGGGAGGAGACGACTCGAGAGGCTGAAGAGAAAATGAAGAAGGAACATAATTGATAGATGAGATTGCATGCCGTGGTGATAAAGGAAACCCCCAAGATCCTTAGAAGACCTTACGAGACTAGTTGAACATTCGAGGACGAATGTTCTAAAGGGGGGAAGGATGTTATATCTCGCATTTTATACATTTGGATATTCCGAGTTAATGGCGGGAAGTTAAGGACATGGTTACAATTTTTTTTAGAATGCATAAGTTGCATATTCATCTTTGTATTGGTATGGGGCGTTAAGGGTAAATTTGGAATAAGGAAATTAAGGGCTAAGAGTTGAAAAAAAAATTATTTCATGAAGTGGCCAAAGGGGCCATGTGGCTGTGAGGTGGACATGGGTCCCACCCATGGTTGGCCAATTAATTCAAGCCATTAAAGGGGATATGTGTTCATCTTATATTGCAAGATATATAAATATCTAGGCAAAGGATGACCAAGTCAAGGAATTAGTCATCTTTTTCACTTAAAGAAAAATCTAGAAAATTTGAGAAAATTGGAGAAAAAAAAAGAGAAGAGGATAAGCTTGCACATGACCGGCCATGTGCATGCAATTATATATGTATAAGTAAGGACAAGGCAATTCTTCATTTTTTCCACAACTCTAGAAAATTCAAGAGAAAGAAAGGAGGAGAGAGAGGTTCGGCCAAGGGGCTGGCCGAACTCAGTCCATGGAAAGTGAGAGGAAAAAAATAATTTCTTCAAGCTTTTCAACTAATTGGAGGGTCCTCTACAACGTAGGGTAGTTGTTGGAACAAGAAAACCATCCGTTCTTGCAAAGTGTTATCCTAGCCGAGAGGAAAACTAGAGCTAAGGTAAGGTTCAATCCTTTCTTGCATGTGTTATGGAAGTTTGAGCATGTTGTAATGTGTTGAAATGAATAAAATTCATGAAATGATGATGTTGATGTTGTGACCGTGAATATGGGCTGTTTGGTATAGCAAGGGATGAATCAATTTCATTTAGTATTTTGGGTTATGTTGTTGTGGACTTTATGATGATAATGAGAGTTTAATGGCTCATGTTGAAGGTGAAATTGTTGTGGGCTGTTTTGGAGATCAATATGATTTTAATATAGATTCTCGTGTTCATGAGAATGATGATCGTTAGCATGCGGATTGTTGATATAGTTTATGAGTTTGGAAGAAGAAAATGTGTTATTGATGTTCCTAATGTAGTTGAAGGATTTCGGGTGGAATGGCTTATTGTTTGGGTTGTTTTGAATATTGTACGGATTGCTTGGAACGTTCTTAAATCTTGTTTGAATGGTTGCGGATTAGTAATCGAATATGCGAGCATTGGTATTGAATTGATCGTATGTAGTTTATTTGAATATAAATGAAATGTTGCCGAATTGTGTAGAAAGGAATTATTAATGTTAGAATGCGTTTTGAATCATTTATGGATATTGTTAGTATGATTGTTGGTTTGGTTGTTGTTGATTTGGCCGAGTTGAATTCTCGGGGATGTTGAAGTTATAGGGGAAATGCTGCCGGAATTTTTGTAGACAAAGTGTTAATTTGGAATTGGATTCTTAAGTGTTATGGCTAATGGTTGATACCTAATGACGTTATTGTAGATCATGAGAAGTCGAGACGTAAGTTCGGATTTGTTATATCCCGTATTTTGTACATTGGGACAATCCGGTTTAACTATGATAAGTTAGGGACAAAACCATTCCGGGATACAAAGTCGGGACTTTTGACCTTCGATTTTATTTTAAGACATAAGTTGTTCATGAATTTGCTGGCATGGAACATTTAGGAAAATTTGGGACCAAAAGTGGTATAATTGAAAGTTGGAAATCATGCATGATAGGCCATGTTGGCCGTGTGGTGTGGGAGATGGCCCACACATTTTGTGGACAAATTTAATTGGTCCAACACATGTGTGGGCCATGGACACTTGTATGACTTATATTAGTATGCAAAAGATGACTACTAAGTCATCTTTCTACATCCCACACTTAGAAAAAAAAATCAAGAAGTTGAAGAACAACAATAGCAACCATTCGGCCAAGACCTTGAAAAATCAAGTCCAAATTGAGCCATCCCAAAAATATTTCCTTGGTTCAAATCCACTAATTGGAGGTCCCTAGTTAACGTGGAAGTGTTGTTTGGGTCAACAAACCGCTAGTTTTCATCCTAGCTAACCCTAGCTAGTTGTGAAGTTGAAGGAACAAGGTAAGATTTAATCTTGTTTTTATGTGTTATGAATGATGTATGCATGTTGTAGTATGTTAAAATGGAGGAAATTCATGAAATATGGCATGTTGGAGTTGAGGCCGTGTGTGTAGTGTATGGCCGTGTAGGTGTGTGTGTTGTGTTGTGTTGAAGTAATGAATTAAAGTCTAGTTAGCATGTTTTGATTGTTGTAGAGTGAAGAAATGGATGAGAATCATCAATATGTGTATGTGTAATGTTGGCCGAATATGGGTCATATTATATGACAATGAATGGATCAATTCTATTTAGTATGTCGATTGTTGTCGTTATTGTTATACCCCGTACTTCGTACGTTGGAATATTCTAAGTTGGTTGCGACGAGGTGTGGACAAGACTTTTAATTTCCGGTTTTGTTGATTTTGTCTCAATGCATAAGTTGCATATTCATCCTTTGTTGGTATGAAGTGTTAAGGGTAAGATTGGAATAAGGAAAAATTAGAGAATGAAAGTTGGAAGAATTTGGGACCAAAAAATGAATTATGGAAAGTTGGCTATTATTTGAAAATCTCCATAAGTGGCCGGCCACATGTGATGTAGGCCATGGCCACATGGGAGTTTATTACATGATATTAAGGGATGACAAGGGACCATTTTCATCATTCTTCATCTCTTAGAAAAATCAAGAAACATGGAGAAAGATGAAGTAGGAGAAAACGGCTAAGGGAGAAAAAAATGGAAGACCAAAATTGACCATGGAAAAATTATTTTCTTCTTGTTTTCTTACTAATTGGAAGGTTCTCGTTAACGTGAAGTGGTTGTTAGAAAGCACGCAGGTAAGCACAGGTATGAAAGATATGTGTCAGGTAAGATATTGAAGTACGATTGAAATATAGGTTGGAGGTTAAAGGGGGAAAGTAAACAAGAAAGTGTAACAGGTGCAGTTTGAGTTGGGCATACGAGGTATGTTTATTATTTGCATATTGTTGATGATGTTGGGAGCCCTGTGTGGCTGCGATATGATATGTTATGTATATATGTACTTTGGCCCTGTGAGGCATTGTTGGTATTTCCTGTGTACAGGTTTTGAGATAGCAACGGTTACAGAGGAAACTCTGCCGAAATTTTTCCAGAAATAAAGTGAAAAATGAGATGTGGATTTGTAATTCGACTTGAAAGGTCGTGTCCATTTAATGGTAAGATTTGACTAAGTTACGAGTACGACCGATATCAAGGAAGAAGTACTAGTATGTGTAAGACAAGAGTAAGGAGGGCTAAAATAGTAATTATGCGCCGAGGGCGTCGAAATCGTATAAAAAGGCTTCAACTTACTCCGTACTATGTCTCTGAAGGTCATGTGGTAGGGTGGACGCGATTATATTTGCATTACAGCATCGCATTTCATCAGAAATCCAAAGTTAAGCGTGCTGGAGTAAGAGCAATTTCAGGATGGGTGACCCCCTGGGAAGTTTTCTGAAAATTCTACAAATTCAGACATGAGAAGCAAATGAGAAGCTAGAGTGGCCTAGGGGAAATTAGAGTGTGTGGCGTGGGTAGAAACTTTAAGAAGTCGCGTAGAACGAGGCGGATTAGACCGGTGAGGAGAAAGAAAGTGCATTACGGCTCTAGTATTGGGGTGAGTTTGAGTAACGTCTGGGAACATTTCGTGAACGATATTGCGTGCTATAGTAGTAAAGGAAACCCCCGAGATCCTTAAGACCCCGTAAGGCTAGTTGAACATTCGAGGACGAATGTTCTAAAGGGGGAAAGGATGTTATACCCCGTACTTCGTACGTTGGAATATTCTAAGTTGGTTGCGACGAGGTATGGACAAGACTTTTAATTTCCGGTTTTGTTGATTTTGTCTCAATGCATAAGTTGCATATTCATCCTTTGTTGGTATGAAGTGTTAAGGGTAAGATTGGAATAAGGAAAAATTAGAGAATGAAAGTTGGAAGAATTTGGGACCAAAAAATGAATTATGGAAAGTTGGCTATTATTTGAAAATCTCCATAAGTGGCCGGCCACATGTGATGTGGGCCATGGCCACATGGGAGTTTATTACATGATATTAAGGGATGACAAGGGACCATTTTCATCATTCTTCATCTCTTAGAAAAATCAAGAAACATGGAGAAAGATGAAGAAGGAGAAAACGGCTAAGGGAGAAAAAAATGGAAGACCAAAATTGACCATGAAAAAATTATTTTCTTCTTGTTTTCTTACTAATTGGAAGGTTCTCGTTAACGTGAAGTGGTTGTTAGAACAAGAAAACCGCCCGTTGTAGTGTTTCATGAAAGCTAGCCGTGGGAGGAGTTAAAGGAAAGGTAAGATTTAATCCTTCTTTACATGTTTTATGGATGTGTTGAACGTGTTATGGTGCATGGAAATGGATGGAAAATCATGAAAGGTTGTATGTTGGAAGTTGTAGCCGTGGGTATATGTTGTTGATGTAAGCATGACTGTCACACCCTAATCTTGATCAGGGTGTGATGGGAACCCGACCCCGTAACCGGAGCCGAGCGAACCCGCTGACCCTTACCACGTACTTAAATTTTTTTTTTTTTTTTTTTTGAACCTCTAAATCCAGCACATATAATAAGACTACTAAAACATTCTTTTATTGCTTTTAAATCACATAAAATATGTAACTGTATAAACTAGTGTTATAATACAACTGACTTCCGAAACCCACGACTCTGTCCGCAAAGTCTCTAACTTCAAACAAGGCATCTCGGCATAGCACGGCCGACTCGGCGACACTCCGAACAAATGGAGTTTGCCAACTTCGCTGGAACATCTTTTATCCTGGCTTCTATCCGTCTGGGTGTACCTGCGCGGCATGAACGCAGCCCCCGAAGAAGAGGGGTCAGTACGAGCAATGTACTGAGTATGTAAGACATAAATAATAACATAATAAAATAGACAGGACATGGACAGCATATAATAAGAAGACATGGGAAATAAGAGGAAAAGAATCGATCAGACCGCTCGCCTCTCGAGGCGGAATTATGCACGCTCACTTTTACCTTAACACATACATCCATAACCTGCCTGCATTACATAATATTATTAGCCCGCGTCCGGGCCTCCCGCGTCCGGGGTAACTATATCGTGCCACCCACTAGTGGTGGTCGTGCCCGGCCCTCTAGGCCGGTATAGTTATTTGCAGTCCACTACGCCTGCCGTAGTGGCGGTCGTGCCCGGCTCTCTAGGCCGGTTAAATTATATGCGGCACCACTACGCCTATCGTAGTGGCGGTCGTGCCCTCGGCTCTTCTAGGCCGGCATTACATCCATTATCAGCGTGCATTGGAGCCCAATCAAAAGCTATAACTTTATCGGAGTGACGTAAGGTCGGAAACCTCCGATTTGCATTATGGAATAACCGTGGTCGCTTTGTCTCACCTTGGAGGAACAAGTATTTTAAGGCGAGACTATCAATGGAGAGTAACTTCATGGAATAACATATACGGAATCATAAGGCATCATTTTGTTTATTTTAAAACCTTTGAAAATAGTCATTATTCGAAAATGGCTTAACATTTCATACCGTCATATTCGTAATAGGACCATATCCTTGGCATTCTCATCATAGACTTCTTCTCATAGCTAGCATTATCTTTATCATCATAGAATCATAGTCGTCGTTTTAGCCATTAGGACTTTCAAGATTGTGAAACTTGGTCTTTGAAGAAAAAGGGATTTTGTTTTAAAAGAACATTTGTAAACTTTTAGTAAGGGGAAATCATGTCTTGGGGTCAAGGGTTTAGTTAAAACAACTATTATTTTATGGTCGGAATGATAACCAAGAACCTTCACTGACTATAGTGCGGAAATAGGCCTAGTGGGACAATAGGAGGGAATTCGGGAATAGTGGGCCCACCTCGGATCAAATGAGGTGGCGTACACAATTTACGTATAATACGTTTCATGACAATACTTATGGAAGTTTTAGGGTAATCGGGTCCTAATCATGCAAGGTCTAAGTGTTTGGACCTTTCTTTCAACCATTCATGAACATTTACTTCAATCTTACTGAATGAATAGTAACTAATTTCAATCTCGGATTCCTAGGAAAGGAATTGTCCCCGAGGCCCGTATTCAAGCCTACTACGTCTAAGACATGCCAAAGAAGGAAAGTGAAGTCTTACATACCTCTTTCCGCTCCTTCTGCTACTCCAAATTCAAGTTGCAAATCCGCCAAAATCTACAATTTGGTCATGCTTACCAAGCATTGATTAGCGCATTCAGAATTGGATTCCTAAAATGACACTTGGCTACCGAAATTCCGGCATTTCCCCGTAAATACACCATACCACCAAGTTCAACTTGGCCAATTTCAACCAACAACAATCCGGGAATACAACCCGGCCAAACCATCAACATAAAGTCAACAACCATGCTAACAATTTCCGTATTCAATCCAAGCTACGTTATAATAACTCAATGAATATACTTCTTCCTTCAAAACCTTCCAACTCCAATGAAACCAATAATAATCTTATAATACATATTCCAACAACACCTTACTAATATCATTGTCTTTCATTCATATAAAAACATAATATTCAATTTACATAAACTTCAACCACAAGCCTCCAACTACCATAATTTTTCTAAGATCATTAAGCTTTTATTAACAACATAAAATCCACAACCCAACAACAATCAAAATGCTACATAAATTCAATTTGTCACATCTCACAACATCATCCCTATTTTCGGCTACAACCACAACATGTATATTCTCATAAATTTTCATCCGTTTCTATACATTACAACAACCAACATGCTTCATAAAATTAGTTTATCATCCTTACATGCAACAACACGCATGCACACGGCCAACACCAAGCATTCACGGCCACTTCCACAATTTCCATATTTTCATGATTTTTCACCCATTTTACATTATGGAATTCACAACATAACAATCAAACTACTAAATAGAAATCATTTCATCTTTCCTACACCATAACCCATGCATTCGGCCAACCCAAAACACCTATGTATTTCATGAATTCCATGCATTCCCACATACTACAACATGCTCAACCATCCATAATACATAAAGAAAGATTAGTTCTTACCTTCTTCCACTTGCTTCTTCACCTTGGCTAGAATTTCCACTTGCAAGAATGAATGATTTTCTTGTTCTAACAACCATTCCATGTTGTAGAGGACCTTCCATTAGGTAGGAAGACTAGGAGAAAATAATTTTTCTTCATCAATTTTCCATGGCCAAATTTGGAGCTATGGCCGAACCCCCTATATTCTCTCATCTTCACTTTTTTTTTTTTTTTTGTTCTTTCTTTCTTGAATTAAAAGATGACCTCCTATATATACTTGTCTTCCACATTCTTTCCATATTTACAATTTGGTCCCTCAAGCTAAGAATATGGACACATGATCCCCTTTCTTTATTTCTCTAGAGTTTTCCTCTTTTTTCTTGATTTTTCTTTTCTTTTTCTTGAATTCTCCAAAGTGGTCAAAGATGACCACTTGTCTTCCAAGATAAGCTTTGGCCCATGCATTTTTTTATAATCTACACTTAGCCCCTCATTGATTAAAAATAAGGGCATATAGTACACGGCCAACATGGCCTCTTCATGAATTTTTTCGGAACTTTGTAAAATTCCCATTTTACCCTTAGTCCTCCGCAATATTTTCCATGAACCCTTTTCCGAATTTTCCTTTTTACCCTTAACCTTTCTCATTATTTCCATACTACCAACGTCCATAAATAATGCTCATAACCTACTAATGCATTAAAATAATTTTAGATCATAGTCTTGTCCTTAACTTCTCACCATTGTCTCGCAATATCCGAGCACACGAAATACGGGCTATAACATCCTCCCCCCCTTTAGAACATTCGTCCTCGAATGTTCAACTAACCTTATGGGTGCCATAATATTTCGGGAGGGTTCCTTTTATAGCTACTCTTTCCATTATGCCCGTTCTTTATCCTAAGTTTTCCTTTACCTTCCATCTATGTCATCCTTTTGTCCACATTCTCATCCACTATTCGTCCTTTCACTTTCCTTAGTTCGCTTGTTCGTAACTCTTCTTTGACCGCGCATTTGTGATGTAGCTGTGTATTCATACCTCTTCCTATCCTAGTTACTATTCCCTTAGTCTTGCTTATCAAAATCGGTCCTCAAGCCTCGTACACTCCTTTCCTGTCTCTTTTCATCATACTCTATCCCTCTTCACATGTCTACTTTGAGTCCGTACCCAAACAATCTCGCGCTTTACCGGTAATTTCTCTTGGGGCCTCCTTTACCGAGGTTTCTTACCTTTCGCCTCCTTTCGACACTTTGTTTTCTTTGTTTTCCACTAACGCACTTTCTTTCCTTCCCAACTATCACCACGTTAGACCCTCCAACCTTAGTCCATAACAAAATAATGACAGCTTTCCTTGTAACACTTATACTTCCTCAATGTCGTCAGGCTTCGTGCCTAATACCTTCCTTACCATAGCGCCGGGACTCTATGTCTATCAATATAATCATATGTAAAATATTCTACACATTCATGTATATTTATATATAATTACTATCAGCTAACCCATAAAATGCTTCCAACCACTGTTCAAGCCTATCCTACTTTCCCAGGTTGTGATACACTTTTTGTCTCCTTACCGAGCTAGTTACGCCTCGTCTCACGCGACCTCTTAAGGTTTCTAGCCATTCCATACACTCGGTTTTCCTTAGGTTACTCTAATCTCTCATTCGTCTCCTATGTAAATTTATGGAATTCTTCATACATACCCATCCTCCCATAGTATATAATGCCGATATATATATATGACCTTTATTACATGATTTAAAACCAGTCGAAGCCTCACTTTTCCGAAACATTTTCGTAGTACGTCCTTTCTTTTACATTTACCGTTTTACCCTTTTCTCTTCTCGATATTCACCTCGCATGACTATTTCGTCCGGCTCCCCGCTCCACGTAACGAACAAATATATCCATATCCTACCTCTTTGACCTCCATGTCATCCCTCGCCTTTTTCCGCCGATACACTTTTGTGAATTCCACGATTAGTATAAGGATCTTATTTCCTATTTGTCTATCGCACGATCTAAAGAAGGTCAACCATTCCTAGATGCCCCGCGACCTCCTATTTATAAAACGTGGCCGGCTTCACACCTCAAATGACTCTCACGCGACATCCCTCTTAACCGATATCACTTTGTCACACCCTAATCTTTCTAGCCATTCCATACCACGTACTTAGATTTTTTTTTATTTTTTTTTTGAACCTCTAAATTACTCTAATCTCTCATTCTTTTATTCTTTTAAATCCGTATAAACTAGTGTTATAATTTCCGATGGCAAAGTCTCCTTCAAACAAGGCATCCCGGCATACTCGGCGACACCCGTAACAAATGGGTTTGGGAACATCTTTTATCCCGGCTTCTATCCCTCCCACGGCTTACGACCCCCGAAGAAGAGGGTCACGCAATGTTGTCACACCTTTACTAGGGTGTGATGGGCACCGACTACGGAGCCGAAGCCGAACCCGCTAACTCTTATTACACATATGAACTCTTTGGATTCTTAGGACAAAATAAAGTAAAATACATAGTAAATTTTTTTTTTTTCGAAATCCTTTTCGTCGTTCCTCAAAATAAACACATGGGTTTGTAAATAGGAGGACTCGTAAAAATAAAACACATCGACCTTTGGAACTCTTTTTCACTTTATGACAAAGTCTCTGGCAGCTAATCGATGTCATAGCACGTGATTTAAACTCCCGGAGCAAACGGAGTTCGCCAACCTCGGCGAAACATCTTCTATGCTAACTTTGCGTCAAACGCGTGGCATCGACCCCGAAGAAGAGGGGTCGGTCCTTTAAGGCATAAATTAACATAGTAAGAAATGTATACATGAATAATAACCGCATAGAAACATAGAACACGTCATGTTTACGGGGATCATATCGTATAGCGAACATAGAACATATCATAGAATAGTTCTCGCATATAAGTCGAGGAAGGATGCCATGCATGCTTACTTGGTCATATCGGGTCATAGTACCGCACAGGCGCTCGCCCACATAGCGCGGAATACTCCGGCTCGACCATAAATCCGCGTCCAGGGCATCCGCGTCCGGGATGATAAACGTAATGTGAAGGGTGGCAATGATACATAGTTCCATTCCCCAAGTATACATAGTTCCCATCCCCCAACCCTTGTTCATATTTTGACCAAGGAAAATCCTTATCGGAGTGACGTAAGGTCGGAAACCTCCGATCGCATTATGGAATAATCATGGTCGCTTTGTCTCACCTTGAAGGAACGGTAATCATAAGGCGAGACTATCAACATAGACATGTCATCATAGTATCATAGTTGTTCAGTATCATAGTCATCATAGAATCATAGCCATCATAGGATCATAGTTATCATAGAATCATAGCCATCATAGGATCATAGTTATCATAGAATCATAGGCATCATAGATTCAGGGTCATCATAGGATTGTAGTCGTTGTTTAGGTTATAAAAGCGTCAATATTGTAAAACTTAGTTTTTAAAGAAAAAATGCATATTTTGGAAAACGCTTGTAAACTTTTAGTAAAGAAAATCATACCTTGGGGTCGAGGGTTTAGTTAAAAACAACTTTTAATTTGATAATAGGAATGATAACCAAAAACTTTTTATTAACTATAGCATAGAAATAAGCTTAATGAGCTAATAGGAAGGGGTTCGAAATAGTGGGCCCGCCTCGGTCGAATGAGGCGGCGTAGACAATTTATATATAATATGCTTCATAATGTTGCTTATGGAAGTCTTAGGATGATCGGGTCTTACTCTTGCAAGTTCTAGGGTGTTTCGATCTTTCTTTCACTATTCGAGGCACATTTGATTCAATTTCTTGAATGAATAGTAATCGAGATTTCAATCTCGGATTCCTAGGATTAGAATGGTCCCGAGACACGTATTCAAGCCTATTACATCTAAGACATGCCATAGAAAGAAAGTGAAGCCTTACATACCTCTTTCCGCTCCTTTTGCTACTCCAAACACCAAAATCTACAATTTGGTCATGTTTACCAAATCTTGGTTAGTGCATTTTGGAGTGATGAAACTTGGCTACCGAAATTTCGGCTAAGATTTCCCCGTAAATATATCATGCCACCAAGTTTAACTTGGCCGATTTCAATCAACAACAAGGGAATACAACCCGGCCAAACTAACAACATTACCAACAATTATTAACCATTTCAATCAACACTTCAATACTTAATTCAGTAACCTTCATGCCTTCCAACTTGATCATTTTTAAATATTATTCCGAGGCCATTCAAACATGATTTACGAATATCTCAAGCATTCCATATAATATTTCAAACAACCCAAACCATAGACTAATTTTTCCCGAAACCCTTCAACTACATTAGAACGTAACGATACACTTCTTTCTTTCAATTTCATAAACTATACCAACAATCTCATATGCTAGCAAGATCATTTCCATAACCTTCAAGAAAACATATTGAAATTACATTAGGTTCCGATTAAACTTCAACTTCAACATAAATCATCAAACATTCACTTTCATCATATAATTCTCAAGTGTTATAGCCAAAGAACATTAAATGAATTTGATTCCTTTTTCCTACACAAGGCGAAACCTCCCACGACCAACATACTCACACACACAAGTCTTTATGAATTTCATCTATTTCTACACATTACAACAACACACACAACAAGCTAATACAATTAATTCATCACCCAAAACATACTACACATATGCACGGCCAAACATGCACTTCCATAAGAAAGAGGGGAGACAATGGGCCAACTTCAACATCTTTATTTTCATGTTTTCCATTCATTTTCACACACCACAATAACCACAAACCATGCAAACACAGGAACAAAGATTGAACTCACCTCTTCCATTCTCTTCTCCACGGCTAGCTTTTGTGTTTGCCTAAACGAATGGTTTTCTAGCTTCAACAACCACTCCACGTCGAAGAGAGCCTTTCATTTAGTAGAGAAACTTGAAGAAAAATATTTTTCATTGTCTCCATACTTCTATAATTGTCCCGGGAATTTTTCTTTCCCTTAGCCGATGGCTTCTCTCTCTCCTTTCTACTCGAATTTTCCATGATGAAAATGACAACTTGTATTGTCTTCATGACTCACACACACATATATATATTTAAGTGGAGGCACATGGCCATGCACGTACCTCCCTTGGCAATATTTTCACCTTCTTTTTTTTTCAAGTTTTTTCTCAACTTTTCTAGATTTTTCCTTTCTTTCTTTCCCTCCAATTTTTTCTTCAACCTTCTTGAATTTTCCTAAGTCATTAAGGATGACTAATTACTTGGGCTTAGTCATCTTGGTCCAAAGTCAAATTGGGCCTAGTCATCTCTTGTCCATACATACATATTCCACTTCACAAATATACAATATATGCCATTTTATGAAACATTTTTTTTAAATAAGTTTGCCCTTAAATTTCCATAACAATAATATCTATAAGCGACTCGCGCATTCAAACAAAACCGAAAAATGGCCTTGCCCTTAACTTCCGCGATTGTCTTAAAATATTCCGACGTACAAAATGCGGGATATAACAAATGTGCGAGTATGTAAGACATAAATAATAACATAATAAAATAGACGGGACATGGGCATATAATAAGAAGACATGGGAAATAAGAGAGAAAGAATCTGACTGTATCTGCTCGCCTCTCGAGGCGGAATTATGCACGCTCACTTTTACCTTAACACATACATCCATAACCTGCCTGCATTACATAATATTATTAGCCCGCGTCCGGGCCTCCCGCGTCCGGGGTAACTATATCGTGCCGCCCACTAGTGGTGGTCGTGCCCGGCCCTCTAGGCCGGTATAGTTATTTGCAGTCCACTACGCCTGCCGTAGTGGCGGTCGTGCCCGGCTCTCTAGGCCGGTTAAATTATATGCAGACCACTACGCCTATCGTAGTGGCGGTCGTGCCTGGCTCTTCTAGGCCAGTATTACATCCATTATCAGCGTGCATTGGAGCCCAATCAAAAGCTATAACTTTATCGGAGTGACGTAAGGTCGGAAACCTCCGATTTGCATTATGGAATAACCGTGGTCGCTTTGTCTCACCTTGGAGGAACAAGTATTTTAAGGCGAGAATATCAATGGAGAGTAACTTCATGGAATAACATATACGGAATCATAAGGCATCATTTTGTTTATTTTAAAACCTTTGAAAATAGTCATTATTCAGAAATGGCTTAACATTTCATACCGTCATATTCGTAATAGGACCATATCCTTGGCATTCTCATC
Organism: Lycium ferocissimum; assembly: GCF_029784015.1. NCBI lineage: Eukaryota > Viridiplantae > Streptophyta > Magnoliopsida > Solanales > Solanaceae > Lycium > Lycium ferocissimum. The sequence goes on from NW_026726010.1 coordinate 35,280, forward strand.
ATAGACTTCTTCTCATAGCTAGCATTATCTTTATCATCATAGAATCATAGTCGTCGTTTTAGCCATTAGGACTTTCAAGATTGTGAAACTTGGTCTTTGAAGAAAAAGGGATTTTGTTTTAAAAGAACATTTGTAAACTTTTAGTAAGGGGAAATCATGTCTTGGGGTCAAGGGTTTAGTTAAAACAACTATTATTTTATGGTCGGAATGATAACCAAGAACCTTCACTGACTATAGTGCGGAAATAGGCCTAGTGGGACAATAGGAGGAATTCGGGAATAGTGGGCCCACCTCGGATCAAATGAGGTGGCGTACACAATTTACGTATAATACGTTTCATGACAATACTTATGGAAGTTTTAGGGTAATCGGGTCCTAATCATGCAAGGTCTAAGTGTTTGGACCTTTCTTTCAACCATTCATGAACATTTACTTCAATCTTCCGAATGAATAGTAACTAATTTCAATCTCGGATTCCTAGGAAAGGAATTGTCCCCGAGGCCCGTATTCAAGCCTACTACGTCTAAGACATGCCAAAGAAGGAAAGTGAAGTCTTACATACCTCTTTCCGCTCCTTCTGCTACTCCAAATTCAAGTTGCAAATCCGCCAAAATCTACAATTTGGTCATGCTTACCAAGCATTGATTAGCGCATTCAGAATTGGATTCCTAAAATGACACTTGGCTACCGAAATTCCGGCAGCATTTCCCCTGTAAATACACCATACCACCAAGTTCAACTTGGCCAATTTCAACCAACAACAATCCCGGGAATACAACCCGGCCAAACCATCAACATAAAGTCAACAACCATGCTAACAATTTCCGTATTCAATCCAAGCTACGTTATAATAACTCAATGAATATACTTCTTCCTTCAAAACCTTCCAACTCCAATGAAACCAATAATAATCTTATAATACATATTCCAACAACACCTTACTAATATCATTGTCTTTCATTCATATAAAAACATAATATTCAATTTACATAAACTTCAACCACAAGCCTCCAACTACCATAATTTTTCTAAGATCATTAAGCTTTTATTAACAACATAAAATCCACAACCCAACAACAATCAAAATGCTACATAAATTCAATTTGTCACATCTCACAACATCATCCCTATTTTCGGCTACAACCACAACATGTATATTCTCATAAATTTTCATCCGTTTCTATACATTACAACAACCAACATGCTTCATAAAATTAGTTTATCATCCTTACATGCAACAACACGCATGCACACGGCCAACACCAAGCATTCACGGCCACTTCCACAATTTCCATATTTTCATGATTTTTCACCCATTTTACATTATGGAATTCACAACATAACAATCAAACTACTAAATAGAAATCATTTCATCTTTCCTACACCATAACCCATGCATTCGGCCAACCCAAAACACCTATGTATTTCATGAATTCCATGCATTCCCACATACTACAACATGCTCAACCATCCATAATACATAAAGAAAGATTAGTTCTTACCTTCTTCCACTTGCTTCTTCACCTTGGCTAGAATTTCCACTTGCAAGAATGAATGATTTTCTTGTTCTAACAACCATTCCATGTTGTAGAGGACCTTCCATTAGGTAGGAAGACTAGGAGAAAATAATTTTTCTTCATCAATTTTCCATGGCCAAATTTGGAGCTATGGCCGAACCCCCTATATTCTCTCATCTTCACTTTTTTTTTTTTTGTTCTTTCTTTCTTGAATTAAAAGATGACCTCCTATATATACTTGTCTTCCACATTCTTTCCATATTTACAATTTGGTCCCTCAAGCTAAGAATATGGACACATGATCCCCTTTCTTTATTTCTCTAGAGTTTTCCTCTTTTTTCTTTTCTTTTTCTTTTCTTTTTCTTGAATTCTCCAAAGTGGTCAAAGATGACCACTTGTCTTCCAAGACAAGCTTTGGCCCATGCATTTTTTTATAATCTACACTTAGCCCCTCATTGATTAAAAATAAGGGCATATAGTACACGGCCAACATGGCCTCTTCATGAATTTTTCCGGAACTTTGTAAAATTCCCATTTTACCCTTAGTCCTCCGCAATATTTTCCATGAACCCTTTTTCGAATTTTCCTTTTTACCCTTAACCTTTCTCATTATTTCCATACTACCAACGTCCATAAATAATGCTCATAACCTACTAATGCATTAAAATAATTTTAGATCATAGTCTTGTCCTTAACTTCTCACCATTGTCTCGCAATATCCGAGCACACGAAATACGGGCTATAACAATGACGAACCAATTTTATGTGATGTAATTTGATAGTTGTGGATGGTTTGTAGGTGTTGTGAAGTGTGGAAATGAATTAAAATCATGAAAATATGGATGTTGGTGTTAAACCAAATATATGTGTTGAGGCCGTGTATGTGTGTAGTATGTAGGAGTAACGAATTAATGGTACTTAGCATGTTTGTGTGTTGTTATGATGTGTAGAAATGAATGAAATGCATGAGAAGGTGATGTTGAAGTTGTAGCCATGTATGTTGTTGTTATGGCCGGAAATGGGCTGTTTTGGTAAGACAAGGAATGACTTATTTTTATTTAGCATTTGGTTGTCGTCGTTGTGAATTATATGTTGTAGAATGAAGTTTTAATGTTACTAGTCGAAGCTATAGTTGTGTGGGCTGTTTTAGGAGCCAATTTGGTCCTAATGTGGTTTCTTGAATTTATGATAATAATATTGTTAACGTGCGGATTGTTGGTGAAGTTTATGAATTTGGAAGGAAGGAATATATTATGGTTGTTCATGTTGAGTTGGGGAGGCTTCGGGTTCTATGGCATATTATTTGGATTGTTTGAATATTTTTGTGGATGGTTGAAAAGGTTATTGAATTATGTTTGAATGGTCTTGGGTTGGTATTTGAATGTGTGAGCAATAAAGTTGGATTGATTATATATGTTGATTTGAACGTAATTGGAATGTCGTTTTATTGTGCGAAAGAAGGTTGTTGATGATAAAGTGTGTTTTAAATAAATGGTTGGTGTTGTTAGAATGTTTATTGGTATTGTTGTTGATGAATTTGGCCGAGTTGAAATCTCGGGGTTGTGCACTTATAAGGGAAATGTTGCCCAAAATTCGTAGAAAAAGTAATGGCTTGGAATTGAATTCTTCGATGCTTATGGCTAATGTTCGATGCCTATTGATGTTGTTGTAGATTTTGAGAAGACGAGACTTGAGTTTGGATTAGCTTAGGAAGAAATCGAGGTATGTGAAGCTTACCCTTCTTTTCTTTTGGCATGTCTTAGATGAGATTAAGGTATGACATGATTTGTGCCTCGGGGTAACTCCATTCGTAAATTTCGAGTATGTTTGTGATTCGTAACTGCTTTGATGTTGGCATCCTTAGTATGGTCAGGCTATGGTCCATATGTCTTGGATATGATTGAGTTTGAAATCTTTGCGTAAGCAATTCTTATATGTTTCTTAATATTCGTATCCTTAATGCGGTTGAGTTATGATCCTTACGTCTTTCGTATGATTAAATTTCTAAGGTTGCAAAAGAGTTATATTTTCAAAAGAATTTTGTTTTCAAATGAGATATGTTCCTAAACGATTTCGAAACTACGAACGTTCATAACTTTCGACTAAAGGCTCGGATCGCTTTGATTCCTTCGCAAATGATTTCATGACGAGTAAGGACTCAAATTTTTATAAGCGGGCCCGGATTGGGTTGACGCTCGTCCGTGGTCCCGCGACTTTTCTATGTTGGTTTTAAATGACCTATTTTGTTAAAAGGAATTTAATACAACCACTTTTCCGATCCCAAGCATGATTATTTATTTATCTGTCGAGTTGGAAATAAGGATTTTATGCCCATGATTTTGATACGTAACAACGGTTTCTGAAGTTCGGTTTGATATGTCCCGAGCGAGATTCGGGAGAAAACTTGATTTGACTATGGTTTTGGATTTTCAAAAAGAGGGTTCGTTTTGATCATTCGGTTGAGTCTGTGATGATGTCTGATATGCGTGTGGTTACTTACGATCCGCTCGTGCGTTCGTGTTACCTCTTTCACCGGATCCGGGCCGGTATATGATCGTGCGCACTATGATATACTCGGTGTTATGTTGTGTTACGGTTCCCGAGACCTCGCCATAGGGTGGGTTCCGTTTATGGAGTTATCTTGTGATATGGCTTATGATATGTTGTGATGGTGTGCTATGTTCGGGGTTGTATGGAGATTTGAAACTTCTGGTGTTATCTTGTGCTGTGGTGCCAGATAGGGTGGCGACCACGTTCTGTCCGCCGGGTCCTATGGACCGCATTTGATATGTGATGATGTATGATGATATGATGAGTTTGTTCACCGATGGTGGGGCAAACCCAATGATGAGGCAAATCCCACATTGGTCTAGGCAAATCCCACATCGGTTAATGTTATCTCGTATGACCGATTATGATGTGTTCGGTATGAGTATGTATGATTTATGTATCGGATGTAAGTACTTAGGTAATTGGGTTATTACGACTTCATTTTCTGTACTTTCTGCTTTGCATACTCAGTACATATTCCGTACTGACCCCTTTCTTCGGGGGCTGCGTTTCATGCCACGCAGGTACCCACGGATGAGTAGGTGATGTTAGCGAGAAGATGCTCCAGCTGGATTGGCGAGCTCCACTTCCTCCGGAGTGCTGCCGAGTCCGAGGGCTTGTGTGGTGTCTGAGGTGTTAGTAGAGACTTTGCAGACAGTGTCGTGTGTACGAGATGTCCGTTTGTAAGCGGCTATGTAAGCCGATGTACCATTATGTGTTGTGTTATGAACTTCCTGTGAGTACGAATTTGTTATGGTTTTAGGTTTTGTTTGATTTGAAAAGAAATGAAAGGCATGTTTGTTTTCCGAAAAAATTTTCCTTACGCATTTTGACATGTTTTGCGGGCCCAGTATGATTGTGTGTATCCGAGAGTCTGCGGGTTCGCTCGGTCCTAAGTAAGGGTCGGGTGCCCATCACACCCTAACGGAAACTAGGGTGTGACAGTTATGGATTCTATGTTGGCGATAAGAGTTTAATGACTCAAGATTGATGTTGTAATTGTATGGGCTGATTTGGAGGATTGTGTGCTTTTAATGTAATTTTTGTATTTATGAGAATGACATTGTTAGAGGGTGAATTGTTGGTGCAAATCATGATTTGGAAATGAGGAATGTGTTATAGTTGAGGTTCTCGGGTTTGGGGCAGAATTCGGGTAAGTTGGGATGTTGTTTGGGATGTTTGAAATGTTGTATGAATTGTTTAAAATGTCTTTGAATATTGTTGGTATGGGTTCGGGTTAGTATTGGAATGTATGAGCGATGATGTTGGCTTGAATGTAAGCCGTTGAATTGAATATTATGAATGTTGTTGAATGATGTAAAAGAGGGTTACTAACTATATTGCTTTCCGGATTGATTATTGATGTTGCTAGTTTGGTTGTTGGTGTTGTTGTTGTTGATTTGGCCGAGTTAAATTCTCGGGGTTGGCCTATTTACAGGGGAAGTCTTTGCCCAAATTTCTGTAGAATTAAGTGTTCGTTTGGAATTAAATGCCCAAATGTCTATAGCTAATGTTTGGCATATTATGACGTATTTGTAGACCTTGGGGAGCCCGAGGCGTAGGTTGGCATTAGCTTGAGTTTGGACTAGCTTTGAGAGCGGACGAGGTATGTAAAGCTCAATCCTTTCTTCTTTTGGCATGCCTTAGTTACAAATAGGCTATGACACGAGCCTCGAGAAAATTCTATTCTCGCAATCCGAGCATGTTTATGACTCTTATTTGTTTCTTGGAATTCGTATAATTGATATGATGAAATATTGGCCCTTATGTCTTTGGAATATTGTTATACCTCGCGTTTTGTACATTTGAATATTCCAAGTTAATGGCGGGAAGTTAAGGACGAGGTTATATTTTTCGGTTTGTTAAGAATGCATAAGTTGCACGTTCATGTTTTATTGGTATGGAGCATTAAGGGTAAAATTGGAACAAGGAAAAGTAAGGGCAAACTTGGAATGTGGGAAAAAATTATTATTTCATGAAATGGCCATGAAAAGCCAAAGTGGCCATGTATAGTGGAAAGTGGGCCCCACTCATGGTTGGCCAATATTTTCATACCATGAGATGGCACATGTGTACATTACATATTTTGTGGAGCTATATATATGCACATGCATGGAATGACTAAGCAAGACTACAAATTCATCTTTTATAGTTTAAGAAAATTCTAGAAAATTTGAGAAAATTGGAGGAAAATAAAGGGCACATGACCGGCCATGTGCCCCTTTGTATATATAAATATGACTAAGTCTTGAAAAGGAAGACCAATTCATCATTTTGTTAAGTCTAGAAAATTCAAGAAAAAAAAAAAGAAGAAGAGAGAGGCATTCGGCCATGGCCGAATGGATGCCCTTGGGAGATGATTAAAAAAAATTATTTCTTCATGCTTTCCTACTAATTAGAAGGTCCTCGTCGACGTGGAGTAGTTGTTGGAACGAGAAAATCATTCGTTGTTGCTAGGACTACTTCTAGCCGAGAAGAGGAATTAAAGGAAAAGGTAAGATTCAATCCTACTATACATGTTTTATGGATGTTTTGGACGTGTCATAGTGTAAGAAAATGGATGAAAATCATGAAATGTTGTATGATGGTGTGTGGCCGTGGATATGGATTATGTGTGTAGAAGGAATGAATTGGTTTTATTTAGTGTTTTGGTTGTTGTGGATGTGAATTTCATGATGTAGAATGAAGATTTAATGATCCAAGTTGAGCTATGGTCGTGTGGGCTGATTTGGGACTTATTGTGATTTTAATGTGGTTTCTTGAATTTATGGAAATAATGTTGAAGACGTATGGAATTGTTGATATAGTTTATGAATTTGGAAGAAGAAAATGTGTTATTAATGTTCCTAATGTAGTTGAAGGATTTCGGGTGGAATGGCTCATTGTTTGGGTTGTTTTGAATATTGTATGGATTGCTTGGAATGTTCTTAAATCATGTGTGAATGGTTGCGGATTAGTAATCGAATATGTGAGCATTGGTATTGAATTGATCGTATGTAGTTTATTTGAATATAAATGAAATGTTGTTGAATTGTGTTGAAAGGAATTATTAATGTTAGAATGCGTTTTGAATCACTTATGGATATTGCTAGTATGGTTGTTGGTTTGGTTGTTGTTGATTTGGCCGAGTTGAATTCTCGAGGATGTTGAATTTATAGGGGAAGTGCTGCCGAAATTTTTGTAGGCAAAGTGTTAATTCGGAATTGGATTCTTAAATGTTACGGCTAATGGTTGATACCTAACGACATTATTGTAGATCGTGAGAAGTTGAGACTCAAGTTTGGATTAGCTTAGAAGCGCCAAGGTATGTAAAGCTCACCCTTCTTTCTTTTGGCATGTCCTAGTTGTAATTAGGCTATGACACGAGTTTCGAGTAATTCCGCTCTTAAATTCCAGCATGTTCATGATTTGTAATTGTTTATTGATGTTAGTATCCATAATATAGTCATGCTACGGTCTTTATGTCTCCGATATGATTGGATTAGAATGTCGTATAACCGGTTTTGTTCCTAAAGAATCCGAGGTCTAGAAATGTCCGTAACTTTCGTAAAAAGAACCGGATTACTTTGAAACGTTTGTAGAAAGTTTTGTAACGTATGATGACTTTGATTTTTCATGGGCGGGCTCAGAATGATTTGATACACGACTATGGTCCTTACGATACTTTAATATACTTATGATATTTGATATGTTTCCAAGTACCGTCCGAAAGATTTTTGATATAACTATTGTCCGGATTTTCAAATGACGATTCGTTCTGATTACTTCATTGAGTCTCTGGCAATGATTTATGTGCATGGTTTCTCACTACTCTGCTCGTGCATGCCTCAATGCATCTTTCACCGAGTCCCGGGCCGGGTACGTATTCGTGCACATTCCTTTGCATTGTTCACCGAGTCCCTCACTAGAGGGCCGGGTACGCTATTTATATATATGATGATATGATATGATGATGATATGGGGATGGCGGCCAGGATGGCATATTGAGTCCCTTGCTAGCGGGGCCGGGACACGCTATTCACCGAGTCCCTCACTAGAGGGCCGAGTACGGTATATGTATATATGTATATACGCATGCATACATGATTATGATATGATTTTACTCACCGAGTCCGTCGCTAGAGGGCCGGGTACGGTATATATATGTACAGTGATATGACGACATGATTATGATACGATGTTACTTACCGACTTATGTATATGCATGATAAATGTTTTAAAAGGCAAGTCTTCTGATTTTTTTTGTACTCTTTATTATTTCAGTATGATCCCGCTTACTACATTTCATGCTTTGCATACTCAGTACATATTCCGTACTGACCCCCTTTCTTCGGGGGCTGCGTTTCATGCCACGCAGGTATATCCAGGTGAGCTAAAGATATTAGTAGAAGATGTTCCAGCGGGGTTGGCGAGCTCCACTTTCTCCGAAGTGCTGCCGAGTCAGATTATCATGTTATGATTTCATGTTCCGTGTTAGAGACTTTGCAGACAGTGTCGTTGGTATAAGGTGTCGGTTATGTAAGCGGCTATGTAAGCCGATGTACTATTACGCGTTGTATTATAAGTTTTATATGTGTGTTACAGATTTTATTTGATTTGAGAAAAGTAAAAAGCATATTGTTCTTCGAAAAATTTTCATTATGTATTTGTGTCATAATTGGAGGGCCAGTATGATTACGAGTATTACGAGAGTCTGCGGGTTCGCTCGGCCCTAAATAAGGGTCGGGTGCCCATCACACCCTATCGGATTAAGGGTGTGACAAATATTTGATTTTCAAATGTTGCATAAAAAGTTTTGTTTTTAAAGAATTCCGTTACTACTAACGACCGTAACTTTCACAGAAAGGCTCGGATTGCCTCGATATGTTCGTAGGAGATTGTATGGCATATGATGAGTATGTTTTCCATAGGCGGGCCTGGCTCGGGTCAACACCCGACTGTGGGTCCCGCGACTCTCCTTTTTCAAGTATGGTCATTTTACTTATCTTTTGAGTCTATGATAATGATTTTATACATATGGTTACTCACGACCGCTCGTGCATTCGTTGTATCTTTTGCCGAGTCTCGGGCCGGTTACATTGTCGTGCACACTTTGTTATACTCGGTGTTATCTTTGTGTTATGGTTCGCCGAACCCCTCGCTAGAGGGTCGGGTTCCGCTTATATTTGGTGTTATGCTTTGTATGGCGTTATCTTTGTGTGATGATGTGTGACGGGGATACAGAGATTTGAAACCTTCTGGTGTTATCTTGTGTTGTGGCGCCATCGACGGGCGGCGACCATATTTTCCGAGCCATATGCATGATTTGTATTTTGAAAGTAAACTTTTTGGTATTTTGGATATGCATTTTACTTTCGGTATTTCGTTTCGATTATGATTCGCATTTGTTTACTATATCTTCGCTTTGCGTACTCGTATATATTTCGTCGACCCCTTTCTTCGGGGTCGCGTTTCATGCCGCAGTACGGACGTACGGTTTGATGATCCGCCGTCTAGGACACCCTTTTCTCTTCGTTTGGAGTGCTCCCCTTATTCCGGAGCCACATTTTGGCATATATTCGTTCGCTGCATATGTATTGGTTTGTTCGGGGTACGGCGGGGCCTGTCCCGTCATATGATTGTTGGTCTGTTTAGAGGTCCTGTAGACATGTATGTGAGTTGTGCCTATTCGTAAATACAGGTGTGTTTGTATGATATATGTTCTGGGCGATCCCATTCGCCGTGGCAGCCTTGTCGGCTTGCATTTGTGTATGTTTTGGGCCGTTGCCCCATTTGATAGACTTGCCGGCTATATGTTTGTGTTTGAGATGTGTTTGAGACAGTTTGAGATAATTTGGGACAGCGTCTGATATTTGTATACGCGGAAGCTATCTGTTTTTTATTCGGATTTGTGAATGTGTTTGGGTGCCCAACTCGGGCACTAGTCACGGCCTACGGGGTTAGGTCGTGATAGAATTAGCTTAGGAAGCGGCTAAGGTATGTAAAGCTCAACCCTTCTTTCTTTGGCATGTCTTAGCTGAAAGTAAGTTATGACACGAATCTCGAGGTAATTCTGTTCTGGTGATCCGAGCATGTTTATGATTCTTATTGGCTTCTTGATATTCGTATTCTTAACGTGGTCAAATCATGGTCCTTATGTCACTTGTATGATTAAACTTCAAAAGCTGCATAAAGGTTTTGTTTTCAAAAGAGTTTTGTTCCTAAACGATTCCGAAACTACGAACGTCCGTAACTTTCACAGAAAGGCTCGGATCGCTTCGATTTGTTCGTAGAAGGTTCTAAAGTGAATAATGTTCGTAACTTTCCGAGGCGGACTCGGATTGGTTTGGCGTATGACTATGATCCCTATGGTTTGAATATGACTATGATCCTTATGGTTTTGTTAATGCGTTCACGATGTATGCTATGTTTCCGAATAACGTCCGAAAGATATTTGATATAACTATTGTCCGACCTTCAAATGACATTCCGTTTAGACTATTTCATTGAGTCTTTGAGATATTTTAATTGCATTTGGTTTGTCACTACTCTGCTCGTGCCAGCCTCAATGTATCTTTCACCGAGTCCCGGGCCGGGTACGTAGTCGTGCACATTCCACTGCATTGTTCACCGAGTCCCTCACTAGAGGGCCGGGTACGGTATATATATATATATATATATATATATATATATATGATGATATGATGGGATGGGGATGGCGGTTAGGATGGCATACCGAGTCCCTTGCTAGCGGGGCCGGGACACGCTATTCACCGAGTCCCTCACTAGATGGCCGGGTACGGTATATATATGTATATATGCATACATACATGATTATGATATGATTTTACTCACCGAGTCCCTCACTAGAGGGCCGGGTACGGTATATATGTACGATGATATGATGACACGATTATGATATGATTTTACCTACCGATACATGTATATGCATGATAAATGTTTTTAAAAGGCAAGTCTTATGATTTTTCCGGCGTGGTGTATTAGTTTCTCGTAACTCCTACTTCGATTATGACCCTGTTTTCTGTACTCCATGCTTTACATACTCAGTACATATTTCGTACTGACCCCCTTTCTTCGGGGGCTGTGTTTCTGTCACGACCCAACCCCGTAGGCCGTGACTAGCGCCCGACCTGGGCACCCGTACGTACCAAAGTCCCAAAAATAGTAACTCAGATATTAAAAATTTCTGCGTAGTTTCCTCTCGTTTTTCTTACTAGCCAAAATTAACTCGCA
>NW_026726011.1:0-62547 GCF_029784015.1 Lycium ferocissimum
TTTGGGGGAGAAGAAGGGGAAAATTTTGGGAGTTTTCCCAAGTTTTGGCTATTCTTGCAAAGGAGATTTCGATTTTGAAGAAAGAAGAATAGCCAAACGGCCCCTTTTGTCTCATTAAGGGTGTTTATGTCATTTTCCCATTTTTTTCTGGTTAGCAAAATAGTTCTTTTCCCCAGGGGGAAAAACTTAGCCCATTTTGATTAGTGAATTTTAGATTGTAAACTTTTTGAGTTTTGAGAGCTTGCTAAGCTTACGTTTTGGAACATTTTTGAGAGGTTTGGTTATTAGGGTGTCAAACCCCTTATTGGTCATCCTAAGTTTTTGTTTCTTATTTCCTTAAATTGAGGTCAAGAATTTCAAGAATTTTGGGTTGCAAAATTTTGGGGGCCCTTATTTGTGTCAAATTTTTCACCCTTTTTTCTTTTCTTTTTTTAATTTTTTTTCGTTTTTAATTCGTATCATTATAACGAATCAATTCTAGCTAGAACTGCCTATCATGTCTTTTATTTGCTAAACTTAATACCATTCTCCAACCCCCAACCCTATTTTAAATTTTTCCAAAGAAAGTGGTCATAATTTAGCTACTTCCATAAGGTTAACTTACTATATCTATCTACGCTTGAAGCTTAGTTCGAGTTTTTCTTTTTTTGGAGTCATTTTTCCAAAAACACCGAAAAAGGAGCCGTTTTTCCCTTTTTAAAGGTTTATCATCGTGATAACAACGGGGTTTGGGGGAGATCCCAAATTTATAATTAAAATATAAGAAGTGAAAAAGCAAATATAGAAAAGAATAAAAAAAACTAGAAAAAAAAAGATATGGGAAATTCAAGGAACAATCCACAAATTTCCAAGAACAACGTTCTCCAATTTGGGAAAATCCAAGAACAACGATAGATTTTTTTGGGAAGAAATATTAACGCCTTTACTTGAGATAAAAAATAAAAAAATAGTAGATTGGGATCCCGACCGCTTTGTGAGTAACTTAAGACAAGAATTAGATTTAGAACTAATCGCCTTCGAAAGAATCCCAAAAAAGAAATAAAAAGATATCAAAGAAAAAATTTATCTTACTCCCTTTAAACCCAGAACTATTTAAAAGGGAAAAGGAAAAACCCGGGGAATACAAAGGTTCAAAAGAACCTCAATATAATATATTTTTCAAAATCTGTTTTACAATAAAATTTAAAAAATTTTTTATATTTTTAAAAGGAGCTAGTCAAAATAGAAATAAATGGGAATTATCTTCCCTAAAACTTTAAAGACTTACACTTGGACCAAGGCAAATAACATAGATTAAAACAACCTAGAAGACTACCCACACTTGGACCAATGCAAGTAAACATAGTTTAAAAAAACAACAATTAAATATTTATTCTAGAACCCATTTGGGCTAATTAGGGGCCCTTTTGGGAAAATTCTTCCTTGATTTGGGGCCTCATTCCATCTCATTTTGGATTTTAAATTTTTGGGGCCCCAAAAAAAGGAAGATTTGAGGAAAACCCAAATTTTGGGCCGAGCTTTTCTTCCATCAAAAAGACATTTTTTAATTGTTGATTGTAGCCATTAAGCTTGTTTTGAAATTTCCCCTGCTTGGAGATCTTGTCATGGGTCTTCGGGGAACTTCCAAATCTTCATCCACGTCCTTCAAAAACCCGGCCCACTAGGATGCTATCTTTCCCCCTTTCGAGATGAATTCGTCCTCAAATTTTAAAACCCTCGCATCAAAAAAGGGAAAAGATCAAACATTGAAAGTGGGCCCCTAATTTTGATACTCAAAGGAAGATCAATTTTGTAAGCATTGCCTCCAATCCTTTGGTTTCAAAACCACTTTTGGTCTAGTTTGATCTTCTTTTGGCAGAAACCTTTCCTTCCCCGAAATGCACCCATATTTACCTTTTTGTAAAAATTTTTTTCCCGCCCTTATTTCCCCTTTAAGGGGCCGTTCATTCTTCCACTCAATTGCAATCTTTGTTTTTTCCCTTAATCTTCTTCATCATTTAAAATTTTTTTCCTACCATCGATTAACAATATTATCAGGGGGCAAAGGAAAAGAAATCAAGGGGGGTGGGGGGATTAAAGCCATAAACAACTTCAAAAGGAGATTTCCCCTTTAGGAAGGGACAATTAAAAGGGAAACTCCCCAAGGGCCAAAGTTTTTCCCCCAAAATTTTAAATTTTTCCCTTTTAAAAAGTTTTAACATTTTCCCCCTAAAGTCCTTTTAACTCTTTTTCCCCGTTTTTTTCGGGTGAAAGACGTAGAAAATAGTAGTTTAGTTCCCAACTTTCCCCAAAGAACTCCCCAAAAAGTGATTTAAAAACTTACATCCCTTACAAAAAATTTTTAGGTATACCATGTAATTTAACCACTTTTTTACAAAAAATTTTCCCCATACATGACTAGGGGGCCTTCAAACATGGAATAAAGCAGCCTTTTTTAAAAAATCTATCTTTAACCACAAATATCAGGCCCTCCATGCTTAGTTCTAGGGCAAACCTAACACAAAAAATCCAGGGAAAATATCGGGCCAAGGGTAGGAAAGGAAAAGGAGAAAAAGCCCAGGGTAACATTTTCCCATTTGGCTTGTTTACATTCATGACATTGAGAGCACATTTTCCCAACATCCTTTCGCATCCCCGGCCAAAAGAAATTTTCCCGCAAGTATATCCAAAGTTTGGGCACCCCAAGTGCCCCAAAAACATCCCCCAATGGTTTTCCCCTAAAAAAACCCCAAAAGAGAATTGGGGGAATAAAAAATTTATTCTCCTTAAAAAAAACCCATCTTGGGATTAAACCCGTCAAAAGGCCCCCAACTTACTTTCCCAAAAAAATTTTGAAAATCGGTCATTACATAAAGGGCCCTTTTGATTTGGATCCCCAGGGCCAGAAGAAGAGGGTAGCCCAAAAGAATCCCCTTCAAAAAGGGCTTTCAAAAAACCCACATTCTCCTTTTCCTTTTTTGAAAGAATCCATAGGGAAAAGTTTCAAAATTAAACCCCCATTTTGCATGCCTACGATTAAGCTTCCCTTGACTCTTAAAAATTTTCTTGGGGATTATGATCTTTTAACTAAAAAACCCGGGCCAAAATAATGTTCCCAGTAGCTAAACCCTTTTACCAAAGCATATTTTGGCCAAAAATTTGAGTAGTTCAATGTAGTTCCACTCAATTTTTTCCAAAGAATTTAAAATGGGTTTGGGACCCCCGCATAAAAAACAAAGACCACCCCTTTTCCAAGCATCACATTCAATCAAAAAAATTCAAAAAAATTAGGAATTGAAAAGGGGAGCAGAAAAAATTTTTTTTTCAAAAAAAAAACATATCTTGGTTTTTCCCCCCCATGAAAAACCTTATCTTTTCGATAACTTCAAGGGGGAAAAGAATGGGTAAAATCTCTAAAAAATCTTCTTTTAGAAAACCAGCATGTCCATAAAAAACTTCTAACCCCAAAACCCCCGGGGGTTTGGGCCCCCTTTTTAATTCCCTTTGTTTTTTATTTTCATCAACCCCAACCCCCTTTAGAACGACCAAAAAACCCGAATCCCACACGATCCACTCAAAAGGCACATTTTTTAGATTAAAAAAATTGTTGTTTTCTAAGAACTTAAAAAATTTGGGTTTGGTGTTCAAATTTGCTCTTTAGAGTTTTAAAAGATCAAGATATCAAAAAAAAAACCACCACAAACTTTCCAAAAAACCTTTAAAAACAGGATTCATCAATCTAAATAACGTGCCGGGTGCTTTAAGTCAAGCCAAAAGGCATAACTAACCCCCAAAAAGCCCATATTTTCTTAAAGGTTTTTCCATTCATCTCCGGGATTCATTCAAATCAGGTTTCCATTTTTTAGGTCAATTTTAGAAAAGTTTTTGGGCCCCATGCAATTGATCCAACATGTCATCAAGACGAAATAGGATGACTTTTTTACCGAATTTCTTGGATAGTTCGATAATCCACGCACATCCTCCAGATCCATTTTTTTGGGACCAATAAAAAGAACGGGAAAAGGACTCAGTTTTTTCGCACAAACCCCTTTTAAGCAACCCTCAACCCCCCTTTTGCAACTCCTTTGTCTCTTCGGATTACTCCTATGGTGCCCCATTTGGAATCTCGGCACCGCACAAAGTCAATTTGGGGTTCAATTCCACGCAAAGGGGGAAGACCTTTAGGAATATCTTTTTGTGAAAGAAAATCAAAATTCCCAAAAGGGAAAACCCACTTCAAAAAAAAATAGCTCCAATTTAAACAAACCTTTTAAATAAGTAGTATTATGGGATTCCCTCTTTTCGCATTCAAACACCCTTTTGGGTTTTATATGAGACCTTTTTTTTTTTTCCTTAGCCCCTTTCCCCACCAAAACTTTTTTTTTTTTCCCCTCAAACCCCTTTTACCCTTTGCTTAAGTTGCCGCCCCTCTTTTCTCTCTTGGCTATCTTTCATTTCTTTTCCCCAAGCTCACCTTTTTTTTTCCCCTTTTTTTTCCCATTGATTCCCTCAATCTCTTTTTACCCTTTTAAAACCTGAGAAGGTGTTAAAGGGGCAAGAATATACTTTTGGGCCCTTAAGCTCAATGAATATCTATTCTTCCTTCCATCATGAAAAGGTTTTTTATCGAATCGCCATGGGCGACTGCCGGGTATGACAAGCTTGCATGGAAGACATCACAAAAAGAAAATCCTCATACCCTAACATTGAAGAAATCAGCATTGTTTGTCGACTTTCCCACCACTATCATTCAAAAATTTGGGGTCTATAGGGTTTTGGGGGTTTCATGCATGCAAGCCCTAACGTATCCACCAAGTGTGAACTCACTACATTAGCACAACTACCACTATCGATAATCATGAACGTTCCCCCCCCCATCCCACACCTAGTATTTTGGAAATATTTTCCCCTTTTTTCTTCACTATTGACTCCCAAATTAATAGCCATAACCCCCCAACTACCGCAACCAAACCATCATTAAAAGGAAGTTCTACATCATCTTCACTCCCCCTCCTCTTCTTCCTCTTTTTCACTTTTTTTACTCTCATTTTCTCCATCAAAATTTCCTCCTACCCCCAAAAAAACCACTATTAGGCAACTCCTTTCATCTTCACTCACACCCTCCCTTTTCTTCCCCCTACCTCACTTTTTTTTACTCTCATACTCTCCATCTTCTTTTCATGAGAATATTTTTCTATTTGGACATTCAGCATCATATGCCCTCTTTGACATTTGGAAATTGAATAAAATAGAAGGTTTTGGTGATTTAGGATTAAAAGTTTTACCTCCCCCCTTATCATCTACTTTGGGCCCTTCCCCCTTTCCTTCGAGGTAAAATCACATCTTTTTTCACCAAAGGTTTTTAATTGGGGTTTCCACCCCCCACGAGCTAGCTTGTTGCTTTTTTTAAATTTTCTTTTTTACTTTTTTTTTAAAAACCCCTATCCTTAAAATCATCTAAAGTTACATATTATTGTATCTCTACTTTCATCCCTATTTCTTTATTTAAACCATTAAGAAATCTACCATAAAATCTCTTCATCTTCCATACAATTATTTGGGTCAAGCCATATCCATAGCTTTAAGTATTCATCAATGGGGGAAAAAGGGGTTTCCCCGCCCAATCTTCAAGACGGATTCAGGTTCCCCTTTTTAAAGTGGGGGCAAAGAACCTCTTTCTTCAGACTCTCTTCATCTCAAACCCCAAGTAGCAAAAAGGGGGGTTCTCCCCTCTTTTTTCATCCCTTGTGTTTTTTTTCCCCCAAATAAAAAAGTCGAAAATTCAAAAATGGCTTACCTTCAGTTTTAAAAGCCCTGGAAAAAAAATGGCTTCAACCCCCTCCCAATCAAGGTACAAGTCCGGGCTTTTGTGCCTTTTAAAGTTGGCATCTTCATCTTTATGCTATTAATGTTATCATCTTCCACTCCTTTCCCCGGGCCCCCCCCTATCTTCCCTACCCAATCTGATTTACACAAAATCATTATAAATTTTCTTTTATTTACAAATTTGGGGTAAAATTTTTTCTTTTTATTTTGGGGGGGCTCAGGGGTTATTTTGTTGGTTTTTAAAATGCCATCTCCCCCCCTAAGTTCAAATTTTTTGTCTCATTTTTTTTCAAAAAATCATCCTTTACTTTGAAATTGCAAGGTCCATCTTTCAAATTGTTTGCATGGGGTTTTTGAGGAAGTCATTTTTTCCTGACCGCCCTTAACAGCCCTCCTTTCATCATCACTACCACTTGGTTTTGGGCATCTCAAAAAATTTCTATCACTCAAACTTTGGCCTTTTTTTCCCCAAATTTTTCATCACTCTTTCCTTTTTCCACTCAAATAACCCCTTTTGGGAAAAAACTTTATGGATTTATAATTAAACCCCACTAGAATCAAGCCCTTAGTAGTAAAATAAAGAATTTTTGGGGACTAAAGAAAAAAAAAGAACCAATCCTAAAAAAATTAGAATTTAGTTGAAACAAGATTTTAAAAAAAGGACCTTTTTTTTTTTTTTTTTTAAAAAGATAAACGGAGTAAGAAAAAAAATTTATTTTCTTAAATTTTTAAAAATCTAGGATCCCCTTTTCTTGTTTTCTATCTTTAAACTTTAGAAAAAAAAATAAATGGGGAAAAAATTTCTTGAAGAGCAAACACTAAACCCTTTTTTTTCACCGTTCACCGCCCGATTTTTTTAAAAATTTTTTTTTTTTTTTGCTCTTTTTTTTTTTTTTTTTCAAGAAATCCCCAAGATTATCAAGAATGGAATCTTGATAAAACCGTCCGATACCACTTGATAACAACGAGGTTGTGGGGATCCCAAATTTTTAATTTAAAAAAGAAGTGGAACCAAAAAATAGAAAAGAATATAAAAAAATAAAAATAAAAATATGGGGAAAATTTAAGGAACAAAACCCCAATTTCCAAGAACAACGTTCTAACGTTTAAAGATTCCAAATAACAACGTATAGATTTATAGGAAGAAATCTAACGCCTTTACTTGAGAAAAACAAATCAAAAAAAAGTAGATTAGGATCCCGACCGCTTTTTGGGGTAACTTAAGACAAGAATTTTATTTAGAACTAATCGCCTTCGAAAGAATACCAAAAAGAAATCAAAGATATCAAAGAAGAAATTATCTTACTACCTTGAACTAAGAACTAGTTAGGTTGAAAGATAAATCCTAAAGTAATGCCACAAAGGTTCAAAAGAACTTTTCAATATAATATATTCTTCAAAATCATTTTCAATGAATGACAATCACCCCTTTATATAGTTGTAAAAAAAGGGGCTAGTCAAAAAAAAAATAAATGGGAATTATCTTCCCAAAATGGGAAGATTTCCCCCACTTGGGCCAAGGCACAAAAGATTAAAACAACCCCAGAAACTACCCACCACCAAGCAAGTCAACATGATTGAAACAAAAATTAAAATTTATTCTGAAAAATAATATTTGGCCCAATTATGGGCCGGGAAACTTCTTCTTTTGGGGGGATTTTGGGGCCCCATTCCATCTCAATTTTTGGGCTTTAATTTTGGGGCCCCCAAATAAGGTAAGACTCGAAAAAATCAATCGGGGCCAGCCCCTTTTTCCATCACAAAAAAACTTTTTAATTGGATTGTACCCCTTAAGCTTGTCTTGCAATTTCCTCGTTGGGTCTTGCTGGGGCTTCTTTGGGAAATTCCAAATCTTCATCCACGTCCTTCAATAATTTCGAGCTACCATATGCTATCAACCCCATATTGGTTCCCCCCCTTTTTCTCTCTTCTAATTTTAAGGGCTATTTACTCTTTAATTAGGCCATAATCCGGTGCCGTATTTCCTTTTTGGAATCATCATTTTAATCCCTTTTCCCACATGTATATCTATAAATTCCCTTTTTAATAATTAAAACGAGTTTCTCTTAGTAATGACTCTGTCATAACACTTTGACACCTCAAGAATATCCTTCTTCCAAAAGATATATGAAGTCACTCTCCGATATGATCCTCCCCGATATTCGAACTCGCTCTATCCTTTCTCTTGCTCAATTAGTTCAGATAGCTTTCGTCCTCATCGTTACTTCTTCCCATAATTTTTATTTGTATAGTCATTAACTCTATACCCGCATTATTAAACTCAACCATGCGAATCCTTTGGTGACATACCGATACCATGTCATCTCTTAACCTCTCGTGATTACGTAATAATCGTGAAACTTCATTCGAATCCTATTCGTATATGTCTCTTCTCGCTTAACTTACATCTAAAATGTAGGTTACAATACATGATGTATCATCTAGTTCTAAACTGCATGTTAATCATCTCCCGTAATGAATCTCTCGAGAGCACTCTTTTGAAGTCAACTTACCATATATTTTTTTCCCCAGTAGGCAGATATCACAAACACACTGTAACGCACCCTCTTGCTCTTTTTTTTAAATACCTAGTCGGTTTCGTTCCGGCATTGTAAATGCTTACTGAAATTTCATAATTGTTTTTGTGTGATTCGTGAATGGACATCTAATCTTATTCATAAACTTCCCTTCCTTTGGTTTTGTTCTATTTTTTTACGTATATCATACATACCAAAACTCCCTTTTTTTCTATTTGTTGTAACTTATCTCGTCATACTCTTTTTCTTTCCTTTATTTGTCCTCGACTATCACATCTTATATTCTATGATGGAGAGCTTTATGTCCCTTCTTATTCGTCACTTATAAATCACTATATCATTATCAAACGACTCTACAAGCCAATTCCTTTACCTCTTTATTCCAATATAGCATCGCTATCCTTTACAATATTCCTTGAGTTATCCGCTCTCAATGTCATGTTGTTCAAGGCCTTTACAATGATTTTTGATGCGATACTCGTATACCCGCTTGATTCTTGTTCATTCATTTACTAGCTATTAGACTCATTTCTGCATAACTCTCACCCCCCCTTTTTTTTTCTATATCTATCACATTTCAGGATTCATCATTTCAATCCCTACACTCGTATTTTCCTCTCGCTTCCTCTTACTTATCTCCGTTATCTCCAATCTCGAACTCATATATCTCTTCGTCAATTCCCTTATTATACTGCATCATATTCATGCCATTTCCTATAATTTATAGCTATAGTAATTCATGTGTGAAGTCTCTAACATACTTATTTTGCATTTTTGTGATCAAGTCATACAACCAACATAGCAATCCAAACAAGGATGTATTTTACTTAGCTCGACCGTTAGTTATGAGTCAATGTCTACATCCGCTCCAATTAACAACTTCTGTCCCATAGGGGTACTCGAAATAGTAGTATGTCTAGCTATCCGTACCACCCATGTAATAGCACTTATCCCATTCTTCGATACTTATAGAGTCACGTCTCCCTTTTCTTCCCATCTCAAGTTATTCGTCTCTTTCCCGTAGTTGACTTATAGTCACTGTAAATGTATTTTCCTTTAAATCTGCCATCTTTGTTTTCGAGGATCTAAGTCTCATGCGCAACTAATACCTCTTATGCTTCATACTCTTTTACCCTTGTGTTGCACTCAACATTGATTTCAAAACCAAATCATAATCACATCGTATTTGTCGTTGAGGATAGCCTTACTTTATCGCTTTATCATCTTACGGTAAATTCATAACTCATGGCTACATTTTTCTTTCCAAATTATTTCTCTATATACTTTACTTGTTCTATCTTGATATAGGATATTCGTAGGAGATGCATCTTTTTTTTCTCATTTTTTGACTACTAAGCGCGCGTACTTCGCATATTTCCTTTTCTTTCTATA
This sequence comes from Lycium ferocissimum, assembly GCF_029784015.1. Classification (NCBI taxonomy): domain Eukaryota; kingdom Viridiplantae; phylum Streptophyta; class Magnoliopsida; order Solanales; family Solanaceae; genus Lycium; species Lycium ferocissimum. Next base: position 9,735 of record NW_026726011.1, read on the forward strand.
TACTTATTCCTTTACATTCTTTCCTCCTCAATTTATCTTATTATCTCCCGTTTTATAATCAATCCTTTATTCCTCATACAAGGAACCCTATTCTTAACTCAGTACCGCTTTGTCCTTTAGAATATATTACTTTTATACAATCCATTTTTTTTTCGCTTTCAAAACTTATTCTGTTCATTCTGATCATCCCCTCTCATCCTTATTATGCTGATCCTTTTCCTAATAATCGTTCTATTTCGTTATTCATCTTTCCGTAGCCTTGGTCTTTTACATCCAACCAAAGATATCACCCGTGATCTCAATTATACAAATCGCAAACTGTTACTACTTTGCCATATCACTTTTCTCTGATTTCTTTTTCAAGTCGACTTCCTTTTTCCTTTTGCTTGCTATCATCTCTATCACTGCAAAACCTCTATGCTGGACTTTCCCCTAACAAGGTCTTATAACCTTTCTTATCTACTGCCCCATGGCTCGCTTATTTGTTTCACACTTGCATTCACTAGTTATTCATATAGAACATGTCACATCTTTAGTCATTTCCTCGCTATACTTTACGTACTTTGTATTACAGTTCTTGCTACGTCCTCATTGTATCCTGATCATAATCAACTCTATAGAGTGCCACTTCTTGATCTCATTTGCAAGCCTACTTATAAAATAGAATAAACCTCGTGAGGTAAGCATAAGACCTGTTACTCTTTCTGATTAGCCCTATTACACTTACCACATAAGTCGTCTTACCAAATCATTCATATTCGTCACAATTCTTCTTTCTCTATACTTTTGTTTCAATGATACTATTACTTCTTTTAACTATAAACTCGTCATAATTTGTTCGTGCTTATCAATTCAGTCATTACCTCAATATAACACTCTATTAAGATTTGCCAGCCTTTTCTAAATCATCTCTTAGTATCACAAGATCCTAGCATTTCTTTTTACCATATCGATATAGACCTCATAATTACTACTACTATCAATTCAACAACATTTAACTCATCTCTTGTAGTTGTCAACGATACTCCTAACTTAATCCTATCCCGCCATTACTTTTTACACAACATCTTTTCCCGTTAGGACATATTACAAGCTTATATCTTATCTCCTTTAAATTCTAGAAAAATTTCGGCAGAGTTTCCTCTATATTTCTTTACTATCTAAAACACCCACGCATCACACTTTACCAACAACGCCTCACGGGGCCAATATATATATGACATATCTCAACATTATTGTCAAGTAAAAGTATAAAAATGTCGAAACGTACCTCATATATCACACCTCGAGACGTACCTATCCTTTAGCGATCCGTCCTGTTATACCTTCCTATCTACCTTCCCTTTCATTCTTCAACTTTACATTTCAATCGTACTTCAATACTCTTACCTTACCCGACATGCATCTTTCGTACCGTTGCCTACCTGTGTACTTTGTAACTTCCAATATCATCGGTCACTTTCTTCTGTCGATGCCGTTCTTCTGCTGAAATCAAGGGTTAGTATAAGGAATCTCATTTCCTATGGCCTGGCTCTACCGTACGATCCTAGATATGAAAGAAAGGTAACATCCTAAATGTCCTGAGGTAACATCCTAAATGTCCATGTAGCTTCCGTTTATAGACGGGATGCACAACACCAACAATAAACAAGACTCTACTAGACACGGTCTGTAGACACTCCGAGGATGAACTGCTCTGATACCACTTTTGTCACGACCCAACCCCATGGGTAATGACTAGTGCCCGAACTGGACACTCATACGTACCTGCTAGGTATAGTCAGACTGAAACTAAGGACAGTATGGAAAGTTATAAAAGCAACCAAAAGATTCATATCACCATATATCATAATAACCTGTCTCCTGAGGAGTCACAGCTAACCAAAGCACGACATAATATACAAGCCGACAAGGCTGCCACTATATATGGAAATACTCAAAACAAACCGTATCGACACAGCTGATCGAAACCATACACAACCCACACATGTCTACAGACCTCTAAGAGTGTACAAGTGAAATATGATGGGACAGGGCCCCGCCGTACCCCTGGATATGCATAAGTCTACATCAAAAGATCTGTACCAAAATAATCTAGGCTCCGGAACAATGGAGCTCTCCAAACAGCTGAGCAGAAGTCCTATGTTGGAGGGTCACCAAATCGAGAATCTGTACCTGCGGGCATGAAACGCAGCCCCCCGAAGAAAGGGGGTCAGTACGAGATATCTACTGAGTATATAAAGCATGAAATACAATAAAGAAGATCATGACTGAATAAGAGATTACAGGAGACAAGTATGACAATCAAAGATACCAATGTACTTATGCCTTATGAAATGAAAATCATGCATATCATTATCATATACCATACCGGCCCATTATGGGACTCGGTGAATAAAGTCGTGTAAACGTATGCCATACCCGGCCCATTATGGGACTCGGTGCCATAATCATATCATATATATATATATACCGTACCCGGCCCTCTAGTGAGGGACTCGGTGAACAATGCAGTGAACTGTGCACGAAAACATACCCGGCCCGGGACTCGGTGAAAGATATATTAACGTCATGCACGAGCAGAGTAGTGAGCAACCATATGCAAACTAAATCATCATCTGAGACTCAATAGAATAATTAGAATGAACTAACACTTGAGAATCAAAGACAACAGTCATGTCAAGTACCCCTCGAATGTCATTATGGATTATATCAAAATAGGACTTCTGGAATCATAGACACGTATCAAGACATAATGAAATAGCTTCTGGAAATCAAGAACATTAGCCATCCTAGTGTCTCTAAGAATATGAGCTTATTTGGAGTTTATACATTCGTCGTCTGTTTGTCTCACATAGATCATGCCAAAAAGAAAGAAAGGATAGCTTTACATACCTTGTCCGCTTCTTAAGCTAATCCAAACTTAAGTCTCGGGCTTCCCAAGATCTACAACAACGTAAGTAGATACCAAACATTAGCTATAGATACTTAGGAATCCAATCCTAAGCTAGCACTTCATTTATAGAAATGCGGACAACATTTCCTTTATAAATTCAACAAACCTAGAGAATTCAACTCGGCCAAATCATCAACAACAATACCAACAACCATATTAACAACATCAACAATTAATCCCATCGATCCAACCCCTCAACAATATAAAAATAGTTTCAATAATTCAAACAATAATGCGACGAGCGACAAGCTCGCTAGTCAATTAAACAATAGTTTTAAACCCCATCTTCATTCCGAAATTTCTCAACAATATTATCAATAACAACAACCCCTCCAGGTTATTCAATTAATTTCCAGTCATATAATTTCATAAGAACAACCTCCTAAAACAGTCCACCGAACTACAACACCAATTTATTCGATTTCCGATATAACTTTCGTATTTCTTTCATCTAGCAATGTAGATACGACTTGGATAAATCAAATACATCTTGAGAGAGGATTTCGTACCTTATATGCAAAGAAGTACTCTTCTTCCACCTTACTTTACTTTGAAGAAAACTCGGATTCAACAACACGACAAAATGGAATAACGAGATCGAAGCGGTGCGCTAAACCGTATGTTGTTCCTGACGAAAATTATACTTTGATCTCCAAATATGAATTTCATGGTCACGTTGCTGCCTATAAATATTTAAATTCACCTGTTGCAGCTATACCAATATAATGACCATATTTGTTTTCATACACGTTCTTGGTTAAGCTTGGAAAAAAAATGATCTGCTTCCCTGATATGGACTCCCACATATTGATAAGACAATAGAGCACTTCATATGTAAAAATCATGTTGCTGTTATCCTTTGTTAAGAAACAAAAATGTTACTTGGTTCATATGTAGAATAATATTGCTACACGTTATTGTATTATCAAGAGATATATACCAAAAAATGTTTCCTCACTTTGTTGCCTCTTAGTGACGTCCACATTAGTGATTGTCCCCATCTCTTATCCTCCACCTATGTAAATTAGTTGTCTTAGGTACTTACTCCCCTTAAACACGTGGAAGAGGTGTGCATTGTCAACCCTTATCCACTATCTAATAATTTATTACTTTTTCTGCACTCAATCCAACATTTAATTAATTGCACAAATAATTAATTTCTTGCTCTCAATTCACTTAAATATAAACCACTTTTAACATACTTCATATACTCATTATCATAATCATGTGGTATAACACTAGTCCATAACCTCCTTTATAAATACACCAAATATTATTCCCAATCACCGCCGTCATACTTGTTAAGTCCCAAATTATTTCGGGACCTCATCCTTTTATACACTAAGCTCTTAATTTGCGTGCTTGAATATGACCAAATCCTTCGGGCTCGGGTAAATTTTCTCATGTTGGATGGTTCAATTTCCTAGTCCAAAAATACGAGATATTATAGCTTGGACCGTATTTCATTCAAATAAATGTTGAACCTCGACGAAACTTATTTTCTTCGATTAGTTTAACTTCTAATCCTTACGATACACATTTTTACCATCACTCTAACCACCTATAAGCTTGAGGGATAACCTCGTTTCCATTACTAATGTCATTTAACTCGCACGCTTTCCAACGCACGAAAACACGGGATGTAACATCCTTCCCTCTTAGGAACATTCGTCCTCGAATGTTAAACTAGTCTTGTGTATATACTTGGTTTTGGTGATCTTATAACGAGTCAATTCCAACTAGAACTCATCTATCATGCTATGCCTTTCCTTGCTTAATTTAATACCATTCTCCAACTGACATCAGTTATTGTTGAATTTCCGAAGAAAGTGGTCATAATTTAGCTACCTCTGTAATTGACTGCAACTTACTATATCCATCTATGTTTGAAGCGTAGGTCGAGTTTTTCTTGTTTTGGAGTCATTTTCCAAAGAATCGTAGAATAGGAGTTGCCTTCCCTTAGTTAGGTTTACCATCGCATATTGGTTCCTCTTGTTCTCTCTTCTAATTCTTATAGGTCTACTTCCACTCTTTATTTAGATCGCATAGTCCACAGCGTACATCCTTCTTAGAGTTATCATTTTAATAAGTGAGTCACTTTCCTGATATGATCCTCCTTCGATGCTCCTGGACTCGTCGATCCTTTTTCTTGCTCAATGGTTTGTGGATCTCTCTCACTTCCTTTCTTCCATAAGACTATGAAAATGGTATTCATTCACATCTGTAGAGGCTGGACAAATTCAATCTGAGATATCTTGTCGTAGGGTTCCCTCGTTGACTTATTAAAGGCTTCATAATTTTCGAGAATTTCATAACCCTCTGGTAAATTGCTGGAAATTTGCTATAACCACAATGAAACAAAAATGAAAGTCCCAAGGCGTAATATCCTTCTGGTAAAATCCCCTTTATTCGATGATCCTATCGAATGTATAAGTAATCTAACACACCCTGTATATCGTAGGAAACATATAACATATACTTGTATCATATTCAGAGTAATTGTCTCATTTGTTCTTAATGACAATTCCAACTAAACATTTTGACTCAACTTACCATATATTTTCCCCCAACTGACCCGGAGTATCACAAACACACTCTTCTTGCTTACCTCTTACTCTTTTTTTTAAATACCTAGTCGGTTTCATTCTCGACATGTAAATACTTGCAGGCTACATAATTGTTTTTGTGTGATTCGTGAATGGACATCTAATCTTATTCATAAACTTCCCTTCCTTTGGTTTGTTCTACTTTACGTATATCATACATACCAAAACTCCCTTTTTTTTTCTATTTGTTGTAACTTATCTCGTCATACTCTTTTCTTTCCTTTATTTGTCCCTTGACTATCACATCTTATATTCTACAATAGAAAGCTTTATGTCCCTTCTTATTCGTCACTTATAAATCACTATATCATTATCAAACGACTCTACTGTCAATTCCTTTACCTCTATTCCAATATAGCATCGCTATCCTTTACAATATTCCTTGAGTTATCCGATTTCAATGTCATGTTGTTCAAGGCCTTTACAATGATTTTCGATGTCTCGTATACCTCGCTACCCGCTTGATTTTTGTTCATTCATTTACTAGCTATTAGACTCATTACTGCATAACTCTCACCCCTCTTTTTTTTCCTTCTATATCTATCACATTTCAGGATTCATCATTTCAATGCCTACACTCGTATTTTCCTTACTCACTTCCAATCTCGAACTCATATATCTCTTTCGTCAATTCCCTTATTATACTGCATCATATTCATGCCATTTCCTATAATTTATAGCTATAGTAATTCATGTGTGAAGTCTCTAACATACTTATTTTGCATTTTTGTGATCAAGTCATACAACCAACATAGCAATATAAACAAGGATGTATTTTACTTAGCTCGACCGTTAGTTATGAGTCAATGTCTACATCCGCTCCAATTAACAACTTTTTTCCCATAGGGGTACTCGAAATAGTAGTATGTCTAGCTATCCGTATTATCACCCATGTAATAAGTCACTTATCCCATTCTTCGATAATTATACTTAGTCATCGTCTCCCCATCTTTCTTCCCATCTCAAGTTATTCCTCTCTTTCCCGTAGTTGACTTATAGTCACTGTAAATGCATTTTCCCTTAAACCTGCCATCTTTGTTTTCGAGGATCTAAGTCTCATGCGCAACTAATGCCTCTTATGCTTCATACTCTTTTACCCTTGTGTTGCACTTAACATTGATTTCAAAACCAAATCATAATCATATCGTATTTGTCGTTGAGGATAGCCTTGCTTTATCGCTTTATCATCTTACGGTAAATTCATAACTCATGGTACATTTTTCTTTCCAAGTTATTTCTCTATATACTTTACTTGTTCTATCTTGGTATAGATATTCATAGGAGATGCATCTTCCTTTTCTCATAACATGACTACTTCTTAAGCGCGCGTACTTCACATATTTCCTTTTCTTTCCAGACCCATACTTATTCCTTTACATTCTTTCCTCCTCAATTTATCTTATTATCTCCCGTTTTATAATCAATCCTTTATTCCTCGTACAAGGAACCCTATTCTTAACTCGCAGAGCCTTGTCCTTTAGAATATATTACTTTTATACAATCCATTTTTTTTCGCTTCCAAAACTTATTTTTTCATTCGATCATCCCCTCTCATCCTTATTATCTGATCCTTTTCCTAATAATCGTTCTATTTCGTTATTCATCTTTCCGTAGCCTTGATCTTTTACATCTATCCAAAGATATCACCCGTGATCTCGATTATACAAATCGCAAACTGTTACTACTTTGCCATATCACTTTTCTCTAATTTCTTTTTCAAGTCGACTTCCTTTTTCCTTTTGCTTGCTATCCTCTCTATCACTGCAAAACCTCTATGCTGGACTTTCCCCTAACAAGATCTTATAACCTTTCTTATCTACTGCCCCATGACTCGCTTATTGGTTTCATACTTGCATTCACTCTTTATTCATATAGAACATGTCACATCTTTAGTCATTTCCTCGCTATACTTTACTTACTTTGTATTACGCTCTTGCTACGTCTCATTGTATCTTGATCATAATCAACTCTATAGAGTGCCATTTCTTGATCTCATTTGCAAGCCTACTTATAAAATAGAATAAACCTCGTGAGGTAAGCAAAGACTTTCGTTACTCTTTCTGATTAGCCTTATTACACTTACCACATAAGTCGTCTTACCAAATCATTCATATTCGTCACAATTCTTCTTTCTCTATACTTTTGTTTCAATGATACTATTACTTCTTTTAACTATAAACTCGTCATAATTTGTTCGTGCTTATCAATTCATGTTACCTCAATATAACACTCTTTATTAAGATTTGCCACCTTTTCTAAATCATCTCTTAATATCACAAGATCCTAGCATTTCTTTTTACCATATCGATATAGACCTCATAATTACTACTACTATCAATTCAACAACATTTAACTCATCTCTTGTAGTTGTCAACGATACTCCTAACTTAATCCTATCCCGCCATTACTTTTTTACACAACATCTTTTCCCGTTAGGACATATTATAAGCTTGTATCTTATCTCCTTTAAATTCTAGAAAAATTTCGGCAGAGTTTCCTTTATATTTCTTTACTATCCAAAACCTGCACACGGCCAATACCAACAACGCCTCACAGGGCTAATGTATATATGACATATCTCAGCCACACAGGGCTCCCAATTTCAAGTAAAAGTATAAAAATGTCGAAACGTACCTCATATATCACACCTCGAGACGTACCTCGATCCTTTAGCGATCCGTCCGTTATACCTTCCTATCTACCTTCCTTTCATTCTTCAACTTTACATTTCAATCGTACTTCAATACTCTTACCTTAGCCAACATGCATCTTTCGTACCGTTTCTTACCTGTGTACTTTGTAACTTCCAATATCATCGGTCACTTTCTTCTGTCAATGCCGTTCTTTTACTGAAATCAAGGGTTAGTATAAGGAATCTCATTTCCGATGGCCTGGCTCTATCGCACGATCTTAGATATGAAAGAAAGGTAACATCCTAAATGTCCTGAGGTAACATCCTAAATGTCCTGTAGCTTTCTGTTTATAGATGTGGTGCACAACACACTGATAAACAAGACTCTACTAGACACGGTCTGTAGACACTCCGAGGATGACGAATCGCTCGATACCACTTTTGTCACGACCCAACCCCATAGGCCATGACTAGTGCCCGAACCGGACACTCGTATACGAACCGTTAGGTATAGTCAGACTGAAACTAAGGACAGTATGGAAAGTTATAAAAGCAACCAAAAGATTCATATCACCATATATCATAATAACCTGTCTCCTGAGGAGTCATAGCTAACCAAAGCACGACATAATATACAATACGCAAGCAAATCGCCACTATATATGGAAATATCAATACAAACCGTATCGACACAAACTCGATCAAAACCATACACAACCCACACATGTCTACGTACACCTCTAAGAGAGTACAAAGTGAAATATGATGGGACGGGCCCCGCCGTACCCCGGATATGCATAAGTCTACATCAAAGATTTGTACCAAAAATAATCTAGGTCTCCGAACAATGGAGCTCTCCAAATAACGGAAAACGAAGTCCTATGTTGGAGGGTCACCAAAACGAGAATCCGTACCCGCGGGCATGAAACGCAAATCCCCCCGAAGAAAGGGGTCGATACGAGATATCTACGAGTATATAAAGCATGAAATACAATAAAGAAGATCATGACTGAATAAGAGATTACAGGAGACAAGTATGACAATCAAAGATACCAATGTACTTATGCCTTATGAAATGAAAATCATGCATATCATTATCATATACCATACCCGGCCCATTATGGGACTCGGTGAATAAAGTCGTGTAAACGTATGCCATACCCGGCCCATCATGGGACTCGGTGCCATAATCATATCATATATATATATATATATATATATATATATATATATATATATATATATATATATATATATATATATATATATATATATACACGTACCCGACCCTCTAGTGAGGGACTCGGTGAACAATGCAAGGAACCGTGCACGAAAACATACTCCGGCCCGGACTTGGTGAAAGATATATTAACGTCATGCACGAGCAAGAGTAGTGAGCAAATTATATGCAAACAAAATCATCATCCGAGACTTAATAGAATAATTAGAATGAACTAACACTTGAGAATCAAAGACAACGGTCATGTCAAGTACCCCTCGAATGTCATTCGGGATTATATCCAAATAGACTTCCGAATCATAGACACATAGCAAGACATAATGAAATAGCTTCTGGAAATCAAGAACATTAGCCATCCAAGTGTCTCTAAGAATATGAGCTTATTTGGAGTTTATACATTCGTCGTCTGTTAGTCTCACATAGATCATGCCAAAAAGAGAGAAAGGATAGCTTTACATACCTTGTCCGCTTCTTAAGCTAATACAAACTTATGTATCGGGTTTCCCACGATCTACAACAATGTCAGTAGATACCAAACATTAGCTATAGATACTTAGGAATCCAATCCTAAGCTAGCACTTCATTTATAGAAATTTAGTTACAAAGATTTCCTTTATAAATTCAACAAACCTAGAATTCAACTCGGCCAAATCATCAACAACAATACTAACAACCATATTAAAAACATCAACAATTAATCCCATCGATCCAGCCCCTCAACAATATAAAATAGTTTCAATAATTCAAATAATAATGCGACGAACGGCAAGCTCGGCTTGTCAATTAAACAATAGTTTTAAACCCCATCTTCATTCCGAAATTTCTCAAAAATATTAACAATAACAACAACACCTCTAGGTTATTCAATTAATTTCCAGTCACATAATTTCATAAGAACAACCTCCCAAAATAGTCCACCGAACTACAACACCAATTTATCCGATTTCCGATATAATTTTCGTATTTCTTTCATCTAGCAATGTAGATACGACTTGGATAAATCAAATACATCTTGAGAGAGGATTTCTACCTTATATGCAAATAAGTACTCTTCTTCCACCTTTACTTTACTTTGAAGAAAGCTCGGATTCAACAACACGACAAAATGGAATAACGATGCCACCAAAGACGGCGGCTAAACCGATGTTGTTCCTGATGAAAATTATACTTTGATCTCCCGAATTTCATGGTCAGGATAAATATTTAAATTCACCTTTGCACTATAGAATATACACCATTTTGTTTTCATAAGAAGCTTGGAAAAAAAATGATCTGCTTCCAAATGGACTACACGACCCACGTATTGATTTTGGTAAGAAACATAGATTTTTACTTCATATGTATCCATCCAAATCACTGTTGGTCATGTTATCCTTTGTTATAAAAACCTCACATTAAATGAAGTTACTTCATTCCTAAAGTAGAATAATAGATGTACACTTATGTATTATCAAAGAAATACCCAAAAGAATGTTTCTATATATCCACTCTATACTATATATGACATGGTCACATCTTTGATCCAACTATGTAGTTATTGTCACTACGTACTTACTCCCCATTAAAAGAACGTGGAAGAGGTGTTGGTTTGTGAACATTATCCATCTAATAATTTATTACTCGTTAGTCATCCATTCAATCCATGACATTTACAATTACATGTAATAATTAATACTTGTCTCCTTAAGTTGTTTTAATTAAATTACCTTGCCTCACGTAATTAACTAAGCTCTTAATTTAACATACTTCATGTATTCATTATCATGGTAATGAGATATAGCACTAGTCCATAGCTTCATTTTCCACACATATAATACTATTCCCAATCATCATTGTCACACTTTTCTATCTTAAATAAATTTCGGGACCTCATCATTTTATCTTTGACAACTAATTTTCATGCTTGGATATGACCAAATCATAAGCTCGGGTAAATTTGCTCATATTGGATGGTTTAATTTCCTAGTCCAAAAATACGGGATGTAACATCCTTCCCCCCTTTAGAACATTCGTCCTCGAATGTTAAACTAGTCCTTCATAAGTATATTGGTTATGGTGATCTTATGACGAATCAATTACTCTTCCATCATGCCGTATCTCTCCTTACTTAACTCAATACCATTCTCCACCTGACATCAGTTATTATTTAATTTCCAAAGAAAACGTGGTCATAATTTAGCTACCCACGTAATTGACCGCAACTTACTATATCCATTGATCAAAGCTTAGGTCGATTTTTATTCTTGTTTTGGAGTCATCTTGTCCTACTTAACTTAGTAGAATCCAAAGTTTTCCTTCGGTTATTGTTTACCATCGCATATTGGTTCCTCTTGTTCTCTCTTAGTAATTTTTATAAAGTCTACTTCCACTCTTTATTTAAGTCGCATAGTCCACAGTTTTACATCAAGGTTGAGTCATCATTTAATCCCTCGACATGCACTATCTATAACATTCCTTTAGAATAGTTAAAACATAGTTCCTCCTTCTTAGTAATGACTCTAATTCTATATACTCCCTTTATTTATTCCTCCGTAGCGGGAATATCCTTTCATTTTTAAGTCACTTTCCGATACGATCCTCCTGATATTGGACTCGTCGATCCTTTTTCTTGCTCAATAATGGTATTAAGTCTCACACGGATCTCTCTCCACTTCCTTTTTCCATAAGACCATGAAAATGGTATTGATTCACATCTGTAGCCAGTCTAGATAAATTCAATCTGACATGTCCTGTCGTAGGTGCCCCTCGTCGACTCATTAAAGGCTTCATAATTTTGAGAATTTCATATCCCTTTGGTAAACTGTTGGAAATTCGCTATAACCACAATGATACAAAAATGAAAGTTCCTGTTACACCCCGTACTTCGTACGTCGGAATATTCTAAGTTGGTTGCGACGAGGTATGGACAAGACTTTTAATTTCCGGTTTTGTTGATTTTGTCTCAACGCATAAGTTGCATATTCGTCTTTTGTTATGAAGTGTTAAGGGGTAAGATTGGAATAAGGAAAAATTAGAGAATGAAAGTTGGAAAAATTTGGGACCAAAAAAAGAATTATGGAAAGTTGGTCATTATTTGAAAATGGCCCTAGGTGGCCGGCTATGTGAGTGTGTGTGGGCCATAGGGCCAAGTGTTTAAATTATATATGTAGTCCAAGATGACTAAGTATTCATCTTTACCACTTTGTTGCTTTAAGAAAAATCAAGAAGCATTGAGAAAGATGAAGAGAGAGAGGCCATTCGGCCAAGAAAGAAAAAAATGGAAGACCAAAATTGACCATGGAAAAATTATTTCCTTCTTGTTTTCCTACTAATTTGGAGGGTGCTTAGTAACGTGGAGTTGTTGTTTCAAGCGTTGGATTGTTCGTTTTCATCCTTGGCCAACTTTGAACAAGTTGAGGAATTGTGAAGAAAGGTAAGTTGCAATCTTGTTTTATGAGTTATGGAAGGTTTATGTGTATTGTTGTATGTTAATATGGATGAAATTTATGAAAATATGGATGTTAGAGTTGAGTTGTGAAAGTTGAAGGTTGGCCGTGTGTATATATATTGTGTGTAGGAGTAATGAACTAATTGAATTTAGCATGTTTGTGTGTTGTTGTGATGTGAAGAAATGAATGAAAACTCATGAAATATGTGGGTTGAAGTTGGGCCGTGTGTGTGTGTGATTGAGGCCGTGTGTGTGTGGTTGTGTAGTAGTGAAGAATTAAGTGTGTTTAGCATGATTGCATGTTGTTTTTAGTGTGTGAAAATGGATGAAAAATTATGGAATGTGTGTGTTGTGGTGTTGGCCGAAAAATGGGCTGATTTGGGGCAAGTATGTGGGACTAATGTGATGTAGTATTTTGGTTGTCGTTTGTTGCGAATTCTACAATGTGAAATGAAGGTTTAATGACTTATGTTGGTGTTGCAATTGTTGTGGGCTGTTTTGAAAGTCAATATGATCTTAATATGTTTCCTTATATTTATGAAGGTAATTTGGTAATGTAGGGAATTGTTGACGTAGTATGAGAATTTGAAAGAAAGAAACGCATTATTGTCGTATTCATTAAGTTGGAAGGTTTCGGGTTTCATAGCATATTGTTGGGATTGTCTTGAATACTTTGTGGATTGTTCGGAATGTTCTTAAATCTTGTTTGGATGGTTGTTGGTTTGGTTATCGTTGATGAATTTGGCCGAGTTAAAATCTCGGGGTTGTGCACTTATAAGGGAAATGCTGCCCAAAATTCTGTAGAAAAAGTAATGGTTTGGAATTGGATTCTTTAGCACGTATGACTAATGTTCGATGCCTATCGATGTTATTGTAGATTCTGAACAGCCGAGGTCTGAGTTTGGATTATCCTAGGAAGCAAACCGGGTATGTGAAGCTTACCCTTCTCTTCTTTTTGGCATGTCTTAGACGGAATTAAGGTATAACATGATATGTACCTCGGGGAAATTCCATTCGTAAATTTCGAATATATTCATGAATCGTATTTGCTTGTGCTGTTGGCATCCTTAGTATGGTCAGGCCGTGGTTTGTATGTCTTTGACATGGTTGAGTTTGAAATATTGTGTAGGCAATTCGTATGAGTTCCTTGATGTTCGTATCTTTAACGCGGTTGAGTTGTGACCCTTATGTCTTTTGTAGGATTAAACTTTTAAGGTTTCAAAAGAGTTCTATTTTCAAAAGAAATTTTGTTTTCAAAAAAAAAAGACTTGTTCCTAAACGACTTCGAAACTACGAACGTCCGTAACTTTTGCATACGACCTCGAAACGCCCCAAAACATAATATGTAAGTTCATAAGACATCACTCTCCCCTACCCCTCGTAGTCGGGCTCGGACGGGGGTCGGCACCCGTCCGTGGGGCCCGCGGCCTTTCTATGCTACCTTTATGGATTTTTCGGAAAATCTAATATTTCCTTCACTATGATTATTTATTTTTCTCGTCGAGTTGGGAATAAGGATTTTATGCCCATGATTTTGATACATAATTGGGGTTTTTAAAACTCGGTTTGACATGTTCCCGAGCGAAATTCGGAAGAAAACTTGATTTGACTATGGTTTTGGATTTTAAAAAAAAAAGGATTCGTTTTGATCATTCGGTTGAGTCTGTGATGATGTCTGAGATGCGTGTGGTTACTTACGATCGCTCGTGCGTTCGTATTACCTCTTTCACCGGATCCCGGGCCGGTATATGATCGTGCGCACTATGATATACTCGGTGTTATGCTGTGTTACGGTTCCCGAGACCTCGCCATAGGGCCGGGTTCCGTTTATGGAGTTATGCTGTGATATGGCTTCTGATGTGTTGTGACGATGTGTTGTGTTCGGGGATACGGAGATTTGAAATCTTCTGGAGTTATGCTGTGTTGTGGCGCCAGATAGGGTGGCGACCACGTTCTGTCCGCCGGGTCCTATGGGCCGCATTTGGTATGTGATAATGTATGATGCTATGATGTGTTTGTTCACCGATGGTGGGGCAAATCCGGTGATGAGGTAAAATTCCACATTGGACTAGACAAATCCCACATCGGTTAATGTTATTTCGTGTGACGATTATGATGTGTTCGGTATGAGTATGTTTAATTGTGTGTCGGATGTAAGTGCTTGGGTTGTTACAACTTCACTTTTTGTATTTCCCACTTCGGTTAAGACCTCGTTTGATGTATGCTATGCTTTACATGCTCGGTACATATTTCGCATGCCGACCCCTTTCTTCGGGGGCTGCGTTTCATGCCACGCAGTACCTGGATGAGTAGGTGATGTTAGCGGAGGAAGATGCTCCGGCTGGATTGGCGAGCTCCATTTCCTCGGAGTGCCGCCGTGTCGAGTGCTTTTTTGTATGGTGTTCGAAGTTATGATAGAGACTTTGCGAGACAGTGTCGAGTGTATGATATGTCGGGTCTGTTTGTAAGCGGCTATGTAAGCCGGTGTGTTTGTATGCATTATGCTACCGACGTGTTGGGCAAGCGGCTATATAAGCCGAAGTTCTGTTATGCCTTACATTACAGTTTTCATACGATTGCAGATTTTATTTGGTTTGAAAAAAAAAAAAATGAAAGGCATGTTTGTTTTCTGAAAAATTTTCATATCGTGTGTATGTTATGTTTTGTGGGCCCAGTGTGGTCATGAGTGTTACGTTAGTCGGCGGGTTTGCTCGGCCCTAGGTAAGGGTCGGGTGCCCGTCATACCCTATCGGAAATTAGGGTGTGACAAAGTGGTATCGAGCGGTTCGTCCTAGGGGTTGTCTAAAGTCGTGTCCACAACATAGAAGTCTTGTTTATGGTGTGTTGCGCGCCACATTTATAAACATCGAGGCTACGGGGCATTTAGGATGGTTACTCTTCTTTTCATATCCGAGATCGTGCCGTAGAGCCAAGTCATAGGAGATGGGACTCCTTACCTCGATTTGTGATTGCGCCCTTAAGAATGACCAGACGAGAGGGAAATGAGTGACCATGTTGGAAGTCACGAAGTGCACGGAGTAAGCAAAGGTAAGAAAGATATATGTTGGGAGAGATATTGTGGTTGCGATTGAAACACAAGTTGAAGACTAAAGGGGGAAAGTAAACAAGAAAGGGTAACAGGTGCCGTTTGAGTTGGGCATACGAGGTATGTTTACCATTTGCGAACATAAAGTTGTCGATGTTGGGGCTCTTCCCATGAGGCCACACGTGGTATGATATGATATGTATATATGTATGTTGGCCCTGTGGGGCATTGTTGGTATTTCTGCGTGCGAATTTGAGGTAGTAAGAAATATAAGGGATACTCGCCTTATAAATTTTTCCATGAAATGGAAAGAGAATAAGATGTGTGTTTGTAATACGACTTGAAAGGTCTTGCCGATAGTAAGAGTGAGATTAAGACAAGAATAAGAAGGAAAAGTTTAACACCGAGTGATCCTTATGATGTTTTAAATCCTCCGAGACTAGTTGAACATTCGAGGACGAATGTTCTAAAGAGGGAAAAGGATGTTACACCCCGTACTTCGTACGTCGGAATATTCTAAGTTGGTTGCGACGAGGTATGGACAAGACTTTTAATTTCCGATTTTGTTGATTTTGTCTCAACGCCTAAGTTGCATATTCGTCTTTTGTTGATATGAAGTGTTAAGGGTAAGATTGGAATAAGGAAAAATTAGAGAATGAAAGTTGGAAGAATTTTGGGACCAAAAAAGGAATTATGAAAAGTTGGCCATTATTTGAAAATAGCCATGTGTGGCCGGCTATATGTGTGTGTGTGGGCCATATGGCCAAGTGTTTAAATTACATATGTAGTCCAAGATGACTAAGTAGTCATCTTTACCACTTTGTTGCCTTAAGAAAAATCAAGAAACATGGAGAAAGATGAAGAGAGGAGAAAACGGCCAAGAAAGAAAAAAATGGAAGACCAAAATTGACCATGGAAAAATTATTTCCTTCTTGTTTTCCTACTAATTGGAGGGTGCTTAGTAACGTGGAGTTGTTGTTTCAAGCGTTGGATTGTTCATTTTCATCCTTGGCCAACTTTGAACAAGTTGAGGAATTGTGAAGAAAGGTAAGTTGTAATCTTGTTTTATGAGTTATGGAAGGTTTATGTGTATTGTAGTATGTTAATATGGATGAAATTTATGAAAATATGGATGTTAGAGTTGAGTTGTGAAAGTTGAAGGTTGGCCGTGTGTATATATATTGTGTGTAGGAGTAATGAACTAATTGAATTTAGCATGTTTGTGTGTTGTTGTGATGTGAAGAAATGAATGAAAACTCATGAAATATGTTGGGTTGAAGTTGGACCGTGTGTAGTGTGATTGAGGGCCGTGTGTGTGTGGTTGTGTAGTAGTGAAGAATTAAGTGTGTTTAGCATGATTGCATGTTGTTTTTAGTGTGTGAAAATGGATGAAAAATTATGGAATGTGTGTGTTGTGGTGTTGGCCGAAAAATGGGCTGATTTGGGGCAAGTATGTGGGACTAATGTGATGTAGTATTTTGGTTGTCGTCGTTGCGAATTCTACAATGTGAAATGAAGGTTTAATGACTTATGTTGGTGTTGCAATTGTTGTGGGCTGTTTTGAAAGTCAATATGATCTTAATATGTTTCCTTATATTTATGAAGGTAATTTGGTAATGTAGGGAATTGTTGACGTAGTATGAGAATTTGAAAGAAAGAAACGCATTATTGTCGTATTCATTAAGTTGGAAGGTGTCACGACCCAGCCTCGTAGGCCGTGACTAGCGCCCGACCTGGGCACCCGTACGTACCAAAAGCCCAAAGATAGTAACTCAAATATCTAGAAAAATTTGGGCGAGTTTCCTCTTTTTTCTTACTAACCAAAATAAACCACGCACGCGAGAAAATACCAACATATCCGCATACACATATATAGGCAAGCGGCAAGGGGCGCCGTGGCGGGAAACGCCCAGAACATATCACATATACAAATACTGTACAGACATAGCCATAACCCACATACATGTCTACAGGCCTCTAACATACATAACAGAATCAGAAGACGGGACAGGGCCCCGCCGTACCCAAATAAGCATATGAACACAATGTATGACAGCGAAAGTATATACCAAAAGTATAAGCCCCGATCGAGGGGAGCGACTCCGGACAGCGAAGCGGATCCTACGGCGCGGCGGCGTATCACGAAATGCGTACGTACACGCGGGCATGTAGCGCAGCCCCCGGAGAACAGGGGGTCAGTACGGAAAATGTACCGAGTATGTAAAGCGGAAAAGTAACAAATATAACCATAATCAAAGACAGGAGTACAGAAACATAACGAGATAGAGCTATGATTAGAAGTCAGAGTACAAAAGGTAATACCTTGTCCGAGACCTCGGGAAACATAATGCATATCGGATCATATAATGCCATGCAAACATGTATCGTGTCCCGCCCTCCGATAAGGGACTCGGTAAGTGAAATCATGCATAACCAAATCATGTATCATGTGTGCAGATGACGTGTCCCGGCCCTTATTAAGGGACTCGGTAATATGGAATCATGTCTGTCAAAATCATACATCATGTACATACAACGTGTCCCGGCCCTCTACTGCGGGTCTCGGTGGATAATAATCATATGCCGTCCTGGCCGCCATCCCCGTATCATCATATCATAATCATACAAATAACGTGTCCCGGCCCGCATGCGTACGAGGGACTCGGTGAATAATGCGGAGAAGTGCGCACGAGAACATGTCTGGCCCGGCTCGGTGAAAAGACATATCATAACTTGCACGAACGAGCAATGCGAAACATATGCATGTAAGTCCGGACTCAATAGACAAATCAACAATAAGCCATAATTCGTACTTTTCGGACATCGTGACGGATTATGTCAAAACGAAATTTTGAGGCTGAGTTCGTACGAAGCAAATACATTACAGGGCTCTCAGAATATTCAGAATGATCGTTCTTTAACACATGGAACAATTCAAATGACATATCACTACAAAGAATTCGGACGATGATCATAGTATATATGTATTGCCCTTTTTGGGGATGGCACGATTACTTGTATCGAATCATGTTTCTGGGATCATAAGACATGTCAAAATATATTATAGATTCATCGTATTTATCACTTGACATCGGTACATTTATCGAAAGATTCTTTTAAACATTGTATGGAAATAAATCAATTAGCACCATAGTAAGAGGTCTCGGAATACGTGGGCCCACCTCGAGTCAAATCGAGGCGGCGGGCATAAGTTACGGATCATAGACTTTATAAAATCATTATAAGCGTTTGGGACATTCCGGTCCATTTGAGAAGGTTTCGTACATATAAATCATTTTGAAGACAATTTGTGAAGAAATCGGTTCAATCTTGCGAACGATTTGGCGCTATTTTCAATCTTAGATTATGAGACGCAAAAGTGCAATCAAGGCTCGCTTTCAAACCTATTACGCTCAGAACATGCCAAAGAAAGATAGGGAAGGCCTTACATACCTTGGTTGTGCCTTACGCTCCTCAAATCTCAATTCCCGTTTCGTCGAAATGAAATCAAATGGTCATCTTTACCGGTTACTATTCATGCAAGTTAACATTTCACTCTTGGGTTTATATTTTGCTACCGAAATTTCGGCGACTCTCCTATAAATATGACACCCCCGAGATTCGACTCGGCTCGAAACAACCAACAACAAGCCAACAACAATACCAAGAATCATTATAAACGCAACATAGCATAACTAGTTTTCTTTTCTACATACGGCAACAACTTCCATTCCAACTTCCAACATGAACTTTCATAACATATTTTCACCTTTCAATTCCATTAACCACCATCGTAATTCACATTTAGAACCTTACTTCCACCATTATATAAGAATCATACAAAATTCATATAAATTCCCATAATTACATACAAGCGACTTCAATGCCAATTCAAGTCATTAAGCCCTTATTTACGTCACAAAGGTTACAACGACACAACTAACGAACTAAATAGAATGCAATCCATCTCCTTTATACTACACAACATCACACGGCCAACATCCATATTTTTCAATTCAACCCAATTCATCCAACTTTCATTTCCAATATAAATTTCACAACAACCATAACTAGAATACAACATAAATTGAACTCACCATAACTATATCATATATACACATACACGGCCACACCACAAATTCATACACCACACGGCTCACACACATACAATCATAATTCCATGCTTTTCATTCAATTTCACATACCATAACATGCATATAACCTTCCATAACATAACAAAGACATGAAATCCTTACCTTTTCCAATAAACTCTCCTTGCCAACACAACACCTCCTTGCCTTGAATATTATACCACCTTGAAGAGCACTTTGAGCTTAGCAAGAATATGGGAAAATCACAATTTTTGGACTAGGATTGGAAGCTTGGAAATTTTTCTTTCTTTTCTTTTTCTCTCTTTTTCTCTCTCTCGGCCTGAAGGCCTATTTTTTTTTTCTTGTTCTTGATTTGTTTTGATCTCTCTTGAATATTCTAGAGGGGAACATATAGATATACTTGCCCCTTAATTGCTCACGTGCACTTGACATTCAAAATTTATTACTTGGGGTGGGTTTGGGCCTAAGGTTGCCCGGCCACCCCCCCCCCCCCTCTCTTTGGGCTTCAATTTCTCAACTTATTCTTTGAGCCCAATGATTTAAAATCTCGTTTTGTAATTCCCGAAACAAATCTTTGAAATTCCAATTTTGCCCTTAGGCCTTCTCCGACGTTTACGCATCCATATTCCCATAAGTAACAACATACTCACCAATTGGAGTCAAAACATGACCTTATTCTTACAAGTCGCAATTATTTCCAAATTCTCCAAATAGGCTAAAACACGGATGTAACATCCTCCCCCCCTTTAAAACATTCGTCCTCGAATGTTAAGTCAACCGCGTGGTAGATCAAAATGAGCAGGGGAGGTCCTCTTGCCATTTACATTCTTGCACTTAATCGAAGAACTTGTAAAGGCCTTCATTTTCCGATTTCATCCATCTTCCTTCGATATCACCGCATTAGGGCTGTTCATACCGTCTCAAATCGGATATACGGCGGACGGAGAATCTTAACGAGGACCGAAGATCAAACGGATGTCGATGAGTCATATCCGGAGTCGAAGTACGAAAGTACGACGGAGAATCATATTCCGACGATTATGTTAAGCGAATTCAAATTCGGAGCCGTACGTACGAGATATTAGAGCGAGCTTCATCAAAAGCAGGGCGCAGGTATGGCATACGTAATCGCAATCGCAGTCAAACTACCTTTACTATGCTTCAAAGACTTACGGAAGTTTCCTTGTCACGTTAAGATCCTTGCTATTTTACTTACGGCATACATTTCCGATCGCTATTCAAACTTACTTTGATTACCAAGCGATATAATGTTCTCTTCTTTTCGCCTATTCGTTCCGTTTCGATCCGCACGACTTCTCTAACCATTACCAACCTCTTCACTTATTCTAATTCCCCCTTAGGTCACCCTCACATTCCCCGTTTGTCTCTTATATATACACTTGTGAAAATTTAGTTCACTTCCCGGGGGTCACCCATCCCGCATTGCTCTGGTATTAGCACGCTTAACTTCGAAACTTTTATGCGTTCTAATGCGTCGTTACTGATATAATCGCGTTATTTGCCTCACACAACCTTTATCACGCAATTTAGGGCATCGATTTTAGTAAATTTTCGTAAAAGTTTTTCATAGCGGTCCCACCTCGCTTAAACCATACAATTGTCATATTGCCTTTCCGGGTTCCCGATTCCATTTCTACCTATATATACAATCGTCCCAAATGGTTTTATCGATTTGGGTTCTTACCTTACTTTTACTAATACCCGGAAAGGAAAAATCACGTAATACAATAGAATACGCATCAATCAATGCACATACTTTTTGAGGAAAGGTTAATAATATACGGGTCTCGCATCCGGCGACAACCACCGGGTCCCCGCCGCCGGTCAGCATATATGCGGTTCGAAGGACCGCCGAAACCGTGAACCCCGCCGCGACCGCCGCGACGACCGCCGGTGCCGGCGCATCTCGCCCGTAGGCGCATAGCCCCCGAGGGAGAGGACGAGCCAAGAATCGACCGAGTAGGGTCGCGCCGAACCTCGAACCGCCCTCGTACGGGGCACTCCTCACAATGTGGCCCCGACGACCGCACGAGAAACAGCACCGGTAGCGAGACGACACCCTCCCGACGATGCCTACCACAACGGGACACCGGGGTATAGATTGCCTCGTCTGACTGAACCCCCTGCTTTGTTGCGAATCCAAGGCCCTAGAACTCTGGCCTGCCCTGGACGGACCTGCACCATCGAAACGTCTGGCCGGTTTGTGTTGTGTGTACCCCGTCCGACGGAGGGAGAAATCGCTCGACCGCCGTCGAGACCGTCCACCCCAAATCTCCCGGGCTACTCGCCGATCCGGCCCTCTCGGGTCGTCTCCTCGTCATACTCTCTACCGTGACCGATCCTCCTTATGCCGATCCTCTACACCGCGCGTAAAAGTTCGCAACCGAGCGATGTCCATATCGTCCGTGCCGCCATCGCCATGTCAACAATCAACCAAATAGATCCAACCCCGACGCATACTCTGCACGCGATCGGCCATATTCGCCACTATAGCAACAAGGATATCGAGCCGCAGAATTAAACTCCATATTATACTCACGAACACCCGACCCCCTCTCGCTTACCCGCAAAACCGATGTCAACCCCTTCGCTCGTCGGCAGCCTCCGTGGTAAGAAGTGACGAGGAAGGCCGTAAATTCATCCCATGTGGTCGGGGAGCACTTCACCCCTCGTACGTGCCCCCGACTCATACCAATTAAGGGCGACATCTCGCAATCTACGTGCAACAGCTCGACGACTCGGTTCGAAGCCCGACTCCTCACCTGGGCAAACCATCTCACGGACAAAGTCACGGGGGGTCCTCTCTCCTGCTTGGACCCGAAAACTCGGGGACTGCATGTCGAAAATCGCGGACCCTCAGACTCTCATGTCTGTCATCATCATCACCTCGCGGCCTGCGTCCCTGAGCCTGACCTGCCACCAGTGTCGTCAATAACTGCACAGCCTCTCTCAGTGTCCTATCCTCTGCCCCGGGCTGGGGAGCTGGAGGCGCGGGGCGCCCGCATCGTCGGCCGGCCGAGGGACCTACTCCAGCCCTCCCTAGGTGGCGAGTGGTCGAACCCTTCCGAATGTAGCACAATACCGTGTCTGGTCCGCGCACGAGCCCGTGTAACCCCGCGTCCGACTAGTCTCATCCGCCGCCTTGCCCTTCGGGCGGCCGTCGTCTTCTTTGGAGGCATCTCTCGAAAAACATAACAATCGGTCAAAAAAGGAATCATCCTAATAGCACAGCTTCTAACGCACGATCTAAGATTCAAAGAAAGGGTGACATCCTAAATGTCCCGTAGCCTCCCCGCGTTTATAGATGTGGTGCACGACACACCGATAAACAGGACTCTACTAGACACGGCCTGTAGACACTCCGAGGACTGACCGCTCTGATACCACTTTTGTCACGACCCAGCCCCGTAGGCCGTGACTAGCGCCCGACCTGGGCACCCGTACGTACCAAAAGCCCAAAGATAGTAACTCAAATATCTAGAAAAATTTGGGCAGTTTTCTCGTTTTTCTTACTAACCAAAATAAACCGCACGCGTAAAATACCAACATATCCGCATACACATATATAGGCAAGCGGCAAGGCCGGCCGTGGCGGGGGAAACGCCCGAACATATCACATATACAAATGCGTACGTACATAGCCATAACCCATATACATGTCTACGTGCCTCTAACATACATAACAGAATCGAAGACGGGACGGGCCCCCGCCCGTACCCAAATAAGCATATGAACACAATGTATGACGGCCGAAAGTATATACCAAAAGTATAAGCCCCGGATCAAGGGAAGCGACTCCGCATGACGGAGCGAGCATCCTACGCCGCGGCGTATCACGAAATGCGTCGTACACACGCGGCATGTAGCGCGGCCCCCGAGAATGGGGGTCGATGCGAAAATGTACCGAGTATGTAAAGCGGAAAAGTAACAAATATAACCATAATCAAAGATAGGAGTACGAAACACAACAGATAGAGCTATGATTAGAAGTTTCGGAGTACAAAAGGTAATACCTTGTCCGAGACCTCGGAAACATAATGCATATCGGATCATATAATGCCATGCAAACATGTATCGTGTCCCGCCCTCCGATAAGGGACTCGGTAAGTGAAATCATGCATAACCAAATCATGTATCATGTATGCAGATGACGTGTCCCGCCCTTGCTGGGACTCTTGGTAATATGGAATCATGTCCGTCAAAATCATACATCATGTACATACGACGTGTCCCCGCCCTGCACTGCAGTCTCGGTGATAATAATCATATCCGTCCCGGCCGCCATCCCCGTATCATCATATCATAATCATACAAATAACGTGTCCCTACTCCCGCAAAGTACGAGGGACTCGGTGAATAATGCAGTAGAAGTGCGCACGAGAACATGTCCCCGGCCCGGCTCGGTGAAAAGACATATCATAACTTGCACGAACAGAGCAATGCAAACATATGCATGTAAGTCCAGACTCAATAGACAAATCAACAATAAGCCATAATTCGTACTTTTCGGACATCGTGACGGATTATGTCAAAACAGAATTTTTGAGACTGTTCGTACGAAGCAAATACATTACAGGGCTCTCAGAATATTCAGAATGATCGTTCTTTAACACATGGAACAATTCAAATGACATATCACTACAAAGAATTCGGACGATGATCATAGTATATATGTATTGCCCTTTTTGGGGATGGCACGATTACTTGTATCGAATCATGTTTCGGGATCATAAGACATGTCAAAATATATTATAGATTCATCGTATTTATCACTTGACATCGGTACATTTATCGAAAGATTCTTTAAACATTGTATGGAAATAAATCAATTAGCACCATAGTAAGAGGTCTCGGAATGTGGGCCCACCTCGTGTCAAATCGAGGCGGCGGGCATAAGTTACTTTCGATCATAGACTTTATAAAATCATTATAAGCGTTTGGGACATTCCAGTCCATTTGAGAAGGTTTCGTACATGTAAATCATTTTGAAGACAATTTGTGAAGAAATCGGTTCAATCTTACTGAACGATTTGGCGCTATTTTCAATCTTAGATTATGAGACGCAAAAGTGCAATCAAGGCTCGCTTTCAAACCTATTACGCTCGAGAACATGCCAAAGAAAGATAGGGAAGGCCTTACATACCTTGGTTGTGCCTTACGCTCCTCAAATCTCAATTCCCGTTTCGTCGAAATCCGCAAATGGTCATCTTTACCATTATTCACGCAAGTTAACATTTCACTCTTGTTTATATTTTGCTACCGAAATTTCTAAAAGACCTCCCCTATAAATATGACACCCCCGAGATTCGACTCGGCTCGAAACAACCAACAACAAGCCAACAACAATACCAAGAATCATTATAAACGCAACATAGCATAACTAGTTTTCTTTTCTACATACGGCAACAACTTCCATTCCAACTTCCAACATGAACTTTCATAACATATTTTCACCTTTCAATTCCATTAACCACCATCATAATTCACATTTAGAACCTTACTTCCACCATTATATAAGAATCATACAAAATTCATATAAATTCCCATAATTACATACAAGCAGCTTCAATACCAATTCAAGTCATTAAGCCCTTATTTACGTCACAAAGGTTACAACGACACAACTAACGAACTAAATAGAATGCAATCCATCTCCTTTATACTACACAACATCACACGGCCAACATCCATATTTTTCAATTCAACCCAATTCATCCAACTTTCATTTCCAATATAAATTTCACAACAACCATAACTAGAATACAACATAAATTGAACTCACCATAACTATATCATATATACACATACACGGCCACACCACAAATTCATACACCACACGGCTCACACACATACAATCATAATTCCATGCTTTTCATTCAATTTCACATACCATAACATGCATATAACCTTCCATAACATAACAAAGACATGAAATCCTTACCTTTTCCAATAAACTCTCCTTGCCAACACAACACCTCCTTGCCTTGAATATTATACCACCTTGAAGAGCACTTTGAGCTTAGCAAGAATATGGGAAAATCACAATTTTTGGACTAGGATTGGAAGCTTGGAAATTTTTCTTTCTTTTCTTTTTTCTCTTTTTCTCTCTCGGCCGAAGGCCTATTTTTTTCTTGTTCTTGATTTGTTTTGATCTCTCTTGAATATTCTAGAGGGGAACATATAGATATACTTGCCCCCTTAATTGCTCACATGCATAGCACATGCAAAATTTATTACTTGGGGTGGGTTTGGGCCTAAGGTTGCCCGGCCACCCCTCTCTCTCTTGGGCTTCAATTTCTCAACTTATTCTTTGAGCCCAATGATTTAAAATCTCGTTTTGTAATTCCCGAAACAAATTTTTGAAATTCCAATTTTGCCCTTAGGCCTTCTCCGACGTTTACGCATCCATATTCCCATAAGTAACAACATACTCACCAATTGGAGTCAAAACATGACCTTATTCTTACAAGTCGCAATTATTTCCAAATTCTCCAAATAGGCTAAAACACGGGATGTAACAGAAGGTTTCGGGTTTCATAGCATATTGTTGGGATTGTCTTGAATACTTTGTGGATTGTTCGGAATGTTCTTAAATCTTGTTTGGATGGTTGTTGGTTTGGTTGCTGTTGATGAATTTGCCGAGTTAAAATCTTGGGGTTGTGCACTTATAAGGGAAATGTCTGCCCAAAATTTCGTAGAAAAAGTAATGGTTTGGAATTGGATTCTTTAGCACGTATGACTAATGTTCGATGCCTATCGATGTTATCGTAGATTCCGAACAGCCGAGGTCCGAGTTTGGATTAGCCAGGAAGCAAACCGGGTATGCGAAGCTTACCCTTCTCTTTCTTTTTTGGCATGTCTTAGACGGAATTAAGGTATAACATGATATGTACCTCGGGAAATTCCATTCGTAAATTTTGAATATATTCATGAATCGTATTTGCTTGTGGCTGTTGGCATCCTTAGTATGGTCAAAGTGCGTGGTTTGTATGTCTTTGACATGGTTGAGTTTGAAATATTGTGTAGGCAATTCGTATGAGTTCCTTGATGTTCGTATCTTTAACGCGGTTGAGTTGTGACCCTTATGTCTTTTGTAGGATTAAACTTTTAAGGTTTCAAAAGAGTTCTATTTTCAAAAGAATTTTGTTTTCAAAAAAAAGACTTGTTCCTAAACGACTTCGAAACTACGAACGTCCGTAACTTTTGCATACGACCTCGAAACGCCCCAAAACATAATATGTAAGTTCATAAGACATCACTCTCCCCTACCCCTCGTAGTCGGGCTCGGACGGGGGTCGGCACCCGTCCGTGGGGCCCGCGGCCTTTCTATGCTACCTTTATGGATTTTTCGAAAATCTAATATTTCCTTCACTATGATTATTTATTTTTCCGTCGAGTTGGGAATAAGGATTTTATGCCCATGATTTTGATACATAATTGGGGTTTCTAAAACTCGGTTTGACATGTTCCCGAGCGAAATTCGGAAGAAAACTTGATTTGACTATGGTTTTGGATTTTCAAAAAAAAAGGGTTCGTTTTGATCATTCGGTTGAGTCTGTGATGATGTCTGAGATGCGTGTGGTTACTTACGATCTGCTCGTGCGTTCTGTGTTACCTCTTTCACCGGATCCCGGGCCGGTATATGATCGTGCGCACTATGATATACTCTGGTGTTATGCTGTGTTACGGTTCCCGAGACCTCGCCATGTGGCCGGTTCCGTTTATGGAGTTATGCTTTGTGATATGGCTTCGATGTGTTGTGACGATGTGTTGTGTTCGGGGATACGGAGATTTGAAATCTTCTCGGAGTTATGCTTGCCGTGGCCGCGCGATAGCGGCGACCACGTTCGTCCGCCGGTCCTATGGGCCGCATTTGGTATGTGATAATGTATGATGCTATGATGAGTTTGTTCACCGATGGTGGGGCAAACCCAATGATGAGGTAAAATTCCACATTGGTCTAGACAAATCCCACATCGGTTAATGTTATTTCGTATGACAGATTATGATGTGTTCGGTATGAGTATGTTTAATTTGTGTGTGTCGATGTAAGTGCTTGTTGTTACAACTTCACTTTTGTATTTCCCACTTCGGTTAAGACCTCGTTTGATGTATGCTATGCTTTACATGCTCGCATATTTCGCATCGACCCCCTTTTCTGGGGTCGCGTTTCATGCCACGCAGTACCCACGGACGAGTCGGTGATGTTAGCGAGAAGATGCTCCAGCCGGATTGGCGAGCTCCATTTCCTCCGGAGCGCCGCCGAGTCGAGTGCTTTGTATGGTGTTCGGTTATGATAGAGACTTTGGCACAGACAAAGTTGTCGAGTGTATGATATGTCGGTTCCGTTTGTAAGCGGCTATGCGTGTGTGTTTGTATGCATTATGCTACCGACGTGTTGGGCAAGCGGCTATATAGCCTAAGTTCTGTTATGCCTTACATTACAGTTTTCATACGATTGCAGATTTTATTTGGTTTGAAAAAAAAACGAAAGGCATGTTTGTTTTCTGAAAAATTTTCATATCGTGTGTATGTTATGTTTTGTGGGCCCAGTGTGGTCATGAGTGTTACGTTAGTCGCCAGGTTCGCTCGGCCCTAGGTAAGGCCTCCGGTGCCCATCATACCCTATCGGAAATTAGGGTGTGACAGTTCCAAGGCATAATATTCTTCTGGTAAAACCCCCTTTATTTGATGATCCTATCGAATTCGTATGTAACCTAACACATCCCAGGGCTATCGTAGGAATCATATAACATATACCTATATCAGATTCAGAGTTGTTGTCCTATTTGTCCTTAATGATAATTCCAACTCAACATT
This sequence comes from Lycium ferocissimum, assembly GCF_029784015.1. Taxonomy (NCBI): domain Eukaryota; kingdom Viridiplantae; phylum Streptophyta; class Magnoliopsida; order Solanales; family Solanaceae; genus Lycium; species Lycium ferocissimum. Next base: position 38,595 of record NW_026726011.1, read on the forward strand.
TCGACTCAATTTACCATATATTTTCCCCCAACCGAATTTATATCACAAACACACTATTTTTGCTTACCTCTTACTCCTCTTTTTAAGTACCCAATTGGTTTCATTCTCGACATGTAAATACTTGCAGGTCACATAACCGTTCTTATGTGATTCGTGTATGAACATCTAATCTTATTCGTAAACCTCCCTTCCTTTGGTTCGTTCTATTTTACGTATCTCATACATACCAAAACTCTTTTGTCTATCTACTATAACTTATCTCATCATACTCTTTTCTTTCCTTTATTTGTCCCTTGATTATCACATCTTACATTCTACTATAGAAAACTTTATGTCCCTTCTTATTTGTCACTTATAAATCGCAATATCATTAACAAACGACTTTACTGTCAATTCCTTTGCCTCTATTCCAGTATAGCATTGCTATCCATTACAATATTCCTTGAGTTATTTGCTCCGAATGTCATGTTGTTTAAGGTCTTCACGAATGATTTTCAGTACAGTCTCAGATACCCGCTCGATACTTGTTCATTTATTTACTAGCTATTAGACTCATTTCTGCATAACTCTCACTTTTTGTTTTAGAGTCTATATCTGTCACATCTTAGGATTCATCGTTTCAATCTCTACACTTGTATTTTCCTTACTCGCTTCCCCCTTAAGGGTCTTACTTATACCATTCTCAAATTCGTTACCTCACTTCCAATCTTGAATTCATATATCCCTTTCCTCAATTCCCTTATTATACTGCATCATATTCATGCCATTTCCTATAATTGATAGCTACAGTAATTCATGTGTAAAGTCTTAACATACTCATCTTGCAGTTTTGTTATCAAGTAATACAACCAACATAGCAATCCAAACAAGGATGTATTTTACTTAGCTCAACCGTTAGTTATGAGTCAATGTCTACATCCGCTCCAACTAACAACTTCTGTCCCATAGGGATACTCGAAATAGTAGTATGTCTAGCTATCTGTACCATCCATGTAATGTCACTTATCCCATTCTTCGATACTCAGAGTTCACTTATAGCGTCCTCTTTCCCTTTTCTCCCCATCTCAAGTTATTCCTCTCTTTCCCGTAATCAACTTATAGTAACCGTAAATGCATTTTCCCTTAAACCCGCCATCTTTGTTTTCAAGGATCGAAGTCTCATGCGCAACTAATACCCCTTATGCGTCATACTATTTTACTCTTGTGCTGCACTCAACATTGATTTCAAAACCAATCATAATCATATCGTATTTGTCATTGATGATAGCCTTGCTTTATTGCTTTATCGTCGTACGGTAAACTCATAACTCATGGCCACATTTTTCTTTCCAACTTATTCCTTTATATACTTTACTCATTCTGTCTTGGTATAGGATATTCGTACGAGATGCATCTTCCTTTTCTCATAATACAACTACTTTAGCATATTTCCTTTTCTTTCTATACCCATACATATTCCTTTACATTCTTTCCTTCCCAATTTATCTTATTACCTCCCGTTTTATAATCAATCCTTTATTTCTCACACAAGGAACCCTATTCTTAACTCAGTACCGGTTTGTCCTTTAAAATATATTACTTCTATACAATCCATTCTTCTCTTCTAAAACTTATTCTGATCATCCCTTCTAATCCTTATTATGCTGATCCTTTTCCTAACAATCGTTCTATTTCATTATTCATCTTTTCGTAGTCTTGGTCTTTTACATCCAACTAAGGATATCACTCGTGATCTCGATTATACAAATTACAAACTGTTGCTACTTTGCCATATAACTTTTCTCTGATTTCTTTTTCAAGTCGACTTTCGTTTTTCTTTTGCTTACTATCATTTCTATCATTGCGAAACCTCTATGCTAGACTTTCTCCTAACAAGGTCTCATAAGCTTTCTTATCTACTGCCCCATGGCTCGCTTATTGGTTTCACACTTGCATTCACTCTTTATTCATATAGAGCATGGCACATCTTTATTCGTTTCCTCGCTATACTTTACTTACTTTGTATTACAGTTCTTGCTACGTTCTCATTATATCTTGATCATAATCAACTCTATAGAGTGCCACTTCTTGATCTCATTCGCAAGCCCCCGCTATAAAATAGAATAAACCTCGTGAAGTAAGCATACTTAACCTCGTTACTCTTTTCGATCGGTCTATTACACTTACCACATAAGTTGTCTTACCAATGTATTCACATTCGTTATAACCCTTCGTATTTCATACCCCTGTCTCAGTCATGCTGTTACTTTATTTTGCTAATAGACTTGTCTTATTTTACTTGTGCTTATCCATCCAATCAATACTTCAATATCACACTCTATTGGAGTTACCCTTTCTCTTATATGTCATGCTTTAGTACTACCCGTCTCCCTAATTTAATCTAGCATTTCTCTTTACCATATCAATGTCGATCTTATAGTTACCGTTACTATCAATTCAATAGTATTTAACTCATCTCTTGTAGTTGTCAATGATACTCCTAACTTAATCCCGCCCTTCCATTACTTTTCACACAACATCTTTTCCCGTTAGGAAATATTACAAGCTTATATCTCATCTCCTTTAAATTAAAGGAAAATTTTGGCGGAGTTTCCTCTATATTTCTTACTATCCAAAACCTACAGGCAACAAATACCAACAATGCCTCACAGGGCTAATATATATACGACATACCTCAGCCATACAGGGCTCTCAATTTCAAGTAAGAGTACAAAGATGTCGAACTTACCTCACAAATCACACCTCGAGATGTATCTGATCCTTTAGCGATCTGCCTTGTTATACCTTCCTATTTACTTTCCCTTTCATTCTTCAGCTTTGCATTTCAATCATACCTCAATATTCTTACCTTACTCGACATACATTTTTTGTACCGTTGCTTACCTTTGTACTGATTCATTCAATTTGTTCAGTTCACAAACTTATAACTGAACTTATCATCAAGAGATACATTTAATCAATTCCTCCGTTGCATTTGCACTGACTTACCTCTATGACAACCATTCCATTATCATATAAATACATATTCTGATAATGTAGCCTCAACGAAGTGACTTACCTCTCGTAATTTACACTATCATCACTCACTTTCTTTTGTCGATACCGTGCTTCTGTTGAAATCAAGAGTTTGTATAAGGAATCTCATTTCCTATGGCTTGGCTCTATCGCACGATTTTAGATATGAAAGAAGAGTGACCATCCTAAATGCCCTGTAGCCTCCTGCTTAAAAATGTGGAGCGCAACACACCATAAACAGGACTCTACTAGACGCAACTTTGCAAACAACCCCTAGAACGAACTGCTCTGATACCACTTTGTCACACCCCAATCCTGATAGGGCATGATAGGCACCCGACCCTTACTTAGGGATGAGCAAACTCGCTGGTTCTCGTTATACTCATAATCTCACTGGACTTTTAATTCATGAAATGAAATGCATAATGAAAGCTTTTCAAAAACATTCTCTTTGTCTTTCTCAAATCAAGTAAAATCTGTAATCATATGAAATCTGTAAAGTAATGCATAATGATACATCGGCTTACTTAGCCGCTTACAAAACTGACATACTGTATACATGACTCTATCTGAAAAAGTCTCTAACGTAGAACATGATATCAAAACATAAGTTGGGACAGGGCCCTAACATATCCATAATGCATCTGACTCAAATCATAAAGAAATACTCCGACTCGGCCATACTCCGAATGGAATGGAGTTTACCAATCAGTGATAGCCGGGAATACCCTCCAATCCTCCGTATAACTTTCCCCAAAGCAATATGGGATCGTGTGGCATGAAACACGATCCCGAAGCAAAGGGGACGTCGCATGAACAATGTACCGAGTATGTAAGGCAGCAGTAATCATAAAGAATGAATCATAAATCATAATGAAAGTATGAGAAACAAACTGTACGGTGAATAGCCCTGAAGGCAGAGAACAATAATGTAAATAGCCTCAAAGGGAAAGACTAGTAATTTAATTATATACCGTACCATCTGACTCAAATCATAAAGAAATACTCCGACTCAGCCATACTCCGAATGAAATGGAGTTTACCAATCCAAATTGATAGCCTCGGGAATGCCCTACAATCGCCTCATGTATAACTTTCCCAGCAGCAATACGGGATCGCGTGGCATGAAACACAGCATCCCCAAGCAAAGGGACGTCAGTATGAACAATGTACCGAGTATGTAAGGCAGCAGTAATCATAAAGAATGAATCATAAATCATAATGAAAGTATGAGAAACAAACTGTATGGTGAATAGCACTGAAGGCAGAGAACAATAATGTAAATAGCCTCAAAGGCAAAGACTAGTAATGTAATTATATACCGTACCCGACCCTTGAGTAAGGGACTTGGTGAAATTTCAAGTAAAAGTACAAAGATGTCGAACTTACCTCATAAATCACACCTCGAGATGTACCTGATCCTTTAGCGATCTGCCTTGTTATACCTTCCTATTTACTTTCCCTTTCATTCTTCAGCTTTGCATTTCAATCATACCTCAATATTCTTACCTTACTCGACATACATTTTTTGTACCGTTGCTTACCTTTGTACTGATTCATTCAATTTGTTCAGTTCACAAACTTATAACTGAACTGTCACACCCCAATCTTGATCAGGGTGTGATGGGCACCCGACCCCGTAACCGGAGCCGAGCGAACCCGCTGACCCTTACTACGTACTTAAATTTTTTTTTGAACCTCTAAGTCAAGTGTATGCAATAAGATTACTAAAACATTCTCTCATTGCTTTTAAATCAAGTAAAACATGTAACTGTACAAACTTGTATTCTAATACAACCGACTCCCGAAACCCACGACTACGTACGCAAAGTCTCTAACCGTAATCGTGAATCCCGGCACATGTACCGACTCGGCTACACACCGTGCCAAATGGAGCTTGCCAACTTCGCCGGAACATCTTCTACATTAACTTCGATCCGTCCGGGGTGTACCGCGCGGCATGAACGCAAGCCCCCGAAGAAGGGGGTCGCACGAGCAATGTACTGAGTATGCAAGACATGAATAATAATAATACGAACAAGAACGTAAGTATGAACAACGATACCATGGGATTATAGAATCTGTGATAAGATAAGAGGATAGCCGGTACCTATAAGTGCCCTTGGGCAAATGCTGTACTTTCTTAGTCGTCCTTACTCATAAATATACATATATACATAAAAATAAGAATATATTAGATTGCCGAGGGCGCCGGCGCAACCGATCCATTTGACCACAATAAGCACACCCCGCGTCCGGCATCCCGCGTCCGGACGATATCATGTGCCAAACTCCAACCGATCGGTGGATACGCGTACATAACGCTCCGCCCTTATCCCTATTTTCCCCGTAAATATATGCATATTTCATGTATAAATATCGGCGTCTATAGCGCCCGTCTCATTCATCACATGCAAGTATCGCCGTCTATAGCGCTCGATTCTACTATTATATATATATATATGTCGGTTCACACATTAATCGGGGTCATAAAGCACAATTCCAGTATTTAGAATCCTTAGAATAGTCATTACCTATAATAGACTTGGGATATCCGAAACAGCTTTAACACTTCCATATTTTCATTTTTATAACAGAACACTTCGTCAAAATATCTATCGTAGGCATTTCATGCACTTTGGAACCTTTAGATATAAGATCATTCTCGTCGTAGTCATCATAGAACTATGGTCGTCGTTTTAGTTAGTAGGACTTTCGATATTATAAAGCTTAGTTTTTAAAGGAAAAATTAAGTATTTTGGAAAAAAACACCGGTAAACTTTTGGAGAAGAAAATCATGCGTTGGGGTCGAAGGTTTAGTTAAAACAACTACTAATTTTATAGTAGGAACGATAACCAAAAACTTTTATTAGCTATAGCGTGAAAATAAGCTTAATGTAACAATAAGAAGGGGTTTGGGAATAGTGGGCCCGCCTCGGTCGAATGAGGCGGCGTATACAATTTACGTACAAGTCGTTTCATGACATTACTTATAAGGGTTTTAAAGCAATCGGGTCTCATTTATGGAAGTTCCATAGGTCTAAGAAGTTTTCTTAACATTTCGCACCATTTCTAGTTCAATTCTACTGAATGAATAGTAGCGAATTTCAATCTTGGTTTTCGGGAAAAGGAATGATCCCCGAGGCCCGTATCCAACTTAGTACGTCTAAGACATGCCATAGAAAGAAGGGTGAAGTCTTACATACCTCTTGCCACTCCTTCAGCCTCTCCAAATTCGCGTTGCAAATCCGCCAAAATCTACAAATTGGTCACATTTACCCAACTTTGATTAGAGTCTTTTAGAAGTTTAATCTTGAATTCACATTTGTCTACAGAAATTTTGGCAGCATTTCCCCTGTAAATGTGCCATCCCGAGAATATGGCTCGGCCCAATTTAACAACAACAACCCGAGAATGGAACTCGGCCACAACAACAACAACAATGCCAACAATTTTACTAGCAACATTCAATTCATATTCAATTCACATGACTTTCAAAACGATTCAATCAATATATTCATCCATCCAACACCTTCCAACTCAATGAATATAACAACATATATCTTTCTTTCAAATTCATAAACTATATCAACAATCTTATATGTTAGCAAGATCATTTTCATCAATACAAGAAATCATGTTACAATCTCATTATGTTCCAAATCAGCCCACAACACTTTTGTCTTCAATTTAGATCATCGAACCTTCATTTTTCATCACATAATCCACAACAAACAACAACTAACATACTACATAAAATTTATCCATTCCTTGTCATACCAAATCAGTCCATACGGCCACTCACTTCTCAAATGGATTTTCATCAATTTTCATTCATTTCTATACATTATAATAGCAACAAAACTACTAAATAAAATTAATTCCCCACTTCTACACATACTACTATATTCGGCCATATCAACTACTTCCATTCTTTCTCTTTTTTTTTTTCATGAACTACATCCTTTTCCACATATTACAACAACAATCAACACCTTACATAAAATTAGTCCATTCTCTCTACACAAGACAACTATCCGCGGCTAACACACCACATGCATACGTTTCATGAACTCCATCCATTCTTCAATACTATAACATGCATAAGCATCTATAAGAACATATAATTAAAATTAAATCTCACCTTCCACTCATCTTCTTCCTCGGCTAGAATTGGCAAATTGGAACAACGAGCGGTTTTCTCGCTCCAACAACTACTCCACGTTGACGAGAGCCTTTCAATTAGTAGGAAACTAGGAGGAAAATAATTTTCCGTGACCAACCTCAAAGGGCAGTCCGGCCAGCTCCTTTGGCCGTGACTCCCTCTCTCTTTTCTTTTTCTTTCTTTCTTTCTTTCTTTCTTGCTCTCCTTCTTAAAATATGATCACACACACATATATATATATATAACTATATAAGCATGTGAGGGGCACATGCCCCTCCCTTCATCCTTCTTTTTTTCTCTAGAGTTTTCTTTTCTTTTCTTGACTTTTCTTTTATTTTCTTCAAACTTCCAAAAGATGACCAATTCTTTTCTTCTTTCCTAGAATTTTCTTAAAATACAAATATGGCCCCTTTCATGAACTTTCATGAAACTCATGTGAAATTCCCGTTTTACCCCTCGACTTTTCTCAATATTACCATTTTGTCCCTAACCTTCAAAGATTATTTCCACGGCCCATTTTGCGAATTTCTCTTTTTCCCTTAGCCTTTCTCAATATTTCCGCCCAATAATATTCATAAATAATATTCATAACCAACTTATGCACTAAAATAATTTTTGAAGATGGTCTTGCCCTTAACTTCCCGCAATTGTCTTAAGATATTCCGACGTGCAAAATGCGGGATATAACATCCTTCCCCCCTTTGAAACATTCGTCCTCGAATGTTCGACTAGTCCTACAAGCTCTCATAAGCACCTCGGGGGAGCTCCCTTTTACAGCCATTTTCCATCCTTCACATTAGCTCTTAAGCTATCCAATACCGTTCTTTTGTGTCATACTCTTTTTCTTTATATGCGTCCATTTCCTGGCGTCGCACTACTCAAAGTTCGTGCGAACTTCTCATATTACCTTAAATATTATCCAGACTTCTATCCATTTGGTGTCGGTTTTTTTTTTTCCGACCTTACAATTCGCTTCAGTAAGGGGGTCTCATTTGTAGCTCAAGCATCCATACCACACATACTACCGTATCAACTGTCCTTATCTCATCCTTATATTTCTCTCACCTGCTTCCCCCCTTTGGGGCGCACCTATACCATTATCTATTTATACCTCGTCTCATATCCTCATCTCCAACCTCAATCTACCGTGGAATAATAACAGCTTACTTGGCAACACTTGAACCATTCCTTACTCGATTAATGCTTTTGTACCGTAACTTCGGTTACTGGAATTCATGTGTCCACCGATACCATCATATTTGGGATATCCTACACCTTCACATATACATATATTCAATTACTACTAACTAGCCCGCAAAATACGTCCAAACGCTGTTCAAGCCTATCCTAGTTCTAGGGCTATGACGCACTTCCTGTCTTTTCGCCGAGCAAGTCTGCCTCGTCCTACGCTACGCGTCTTCTTATGATCTCCAATTATTCCATATACTCTAGTTTCCCTTAGGTTGCTCCAGCCTCCTGTTGTCTCTGATGTTCGAATATATAGAATTTCTTATAAACTTCCCGCGGGTCACCCATCCTAGAATTGCTCCCACCTGGGCACGCTTAACCCAAAAACTTTACTGGAATTCGGTGCCTTATTGTTGATATTTTCACGTCCACTTTTTCACATGGCCTCTACTACGCGGTCTGAAGCCAACCAGAGCTTTACAATTTCCGAGATATCTTCGTAATACGTCATTTCTTCTATAATGACCGTTTTGCCCCCTTTTTTTTTTTTTAATTCCTGATGTTCACCTTCCGCCTGCATGTATGGCTATTTCCTGTCTGGCGCCCAGCTCCACGTAATAGAACAAATATATTCGCCCGGTCTCACCTCTTTTGCCTTCCATATCATTTCTCGCCTTTTTCCGCCGATCGGGCTTCGCGGAAGTCAACGATTAGTATAAAGGATCTTATCTTCTATGACTTGGCTCTATCGCACGATCTCATGACAGAAAGAAGGTCAACCATTCCTAAATGCCCCGTAGCTTCCTGTTTATAAATGTGGCCGGCTTCACACCATAAACAGGACTCTACCGGACACGACTTTGCAGACAACCCTTAGACCGACCTGCTCTGATACCACTTTGTCACACCCCAATCTTGATCAGGGTGTGATGGGCACCCGACCCCGTAACCGGAGCCGAGCGAACCCGCTGACCCTTACTACGTACTTAAATTTTTTTTTTTGAACCTCTAAGTCAAGTGTATGCAATAAGATTACTAAAACATTCTCTCATTGCTTTTAAATCAAGTAAAACATGTAACTGTACAAACTTGTATTCTAATACAAACTGACTCCCGAAACCCACGACTCTGTCTGCAAAGTCTCTAACTGTAATCAGGAATCCTGGCACATGTACTCTGACTCGGCTACACTCCAGGCCAAATGGAGCTTGCCAACTTCGCCGGAACATCTTCTACATTAACTTCGATCCGTCCGGCGTACCGCGCGGCATGAACGCAGCCCCCCGAAGAAGAGGGGGTCGCACGAGCAATGTGCGAGTATGCAAGACATGAATAATAATAATACGAACAAGAACGTAAGTATGAACAACGATACCATGGGATTATAGAATCTGTGATAAGATAAGAGGATAGCCGGTACCTATAAGTGCCCTTGGGCAAATGCTGTACTTTCTTAGCTGTCCTTACTCATAAATATACATATATACATAAAAATAAGAATATATTAGATTGCCGAGGCGCGGCGGCCGATCCATTTGACCACACAATAAGCACACCCCGCGTCCGGCATCCCGCGTCCGGACGATATCATGTGCCAAACTCCAACCGATCGTGGATACGCGTACATAACGCTCTGCCCTTATCCCTATTTTCCCCGTAAATATATGCATATTTCATGTATAAATATCGGCGTCTATAGCGCCCTGTCTCATTCATCACATGCAAGTATCAGCGTCTATAGCGCTCTGATTCTACTATTATATATATATATATGTCGGGTTCACACATTAATCGGGGTCATAAAGCACAATTCCAGGTATTTAGAATCCTTAGAATAGTCATTACCTATAATAGACTTGGGATATCCGAAACGCTTTAACACTTCCATATTTTCATTTTTATAACGAACACTTCGTCAAAATATCTATCGTAGGCATTTCATGCACTTTGGAACCTTTAGATATAAGATCATTCTCGTCGTAGTCATCATAGAACTATGGTCGTCGTTTTAGTTAGTAGGACTTTCGATATTATAAAGCTTAGTTTTTAAAGGAAAAATTAAGTATTTTGGAAAAACACTGGTAAACTTTTGGAGAAGAAAATCATGCGTTGGGGTCGAAGGTTTAGTTAAAACAACTACTAATTTTATAGTAGGAACGATAACCAAAAACTTTTATTAGCTATAGCGTGAAAATAAGCTTAATGTAACAATAAGAAGGGGTTTGGGAATAGTGGGCCCGCCTCGGTCGAATGAGGCGGCGTATACAATTTACGTACAAGTCGTTTCATGACATTACTTATAAGGGTTTTAAAGCAATCGGGTCTCATTTATGGAAGTTCCATAGGTCTAAGAAGTTTTCTTAACATTTCGCACCATTTCTAGTTCAATTCTACCGAATGAATAGTAGCGAATTTCAATCTTGGTTTTCGGGAAAAGGAATGATCCCCGAGGCCCGTATCCAACTTAGTACGTCTAAGACATGCCATAGAAAGAAGGGTGAAGTCTTACATACCTCTTGCCACTCCTTGACCTCTCCCAAATTCGCGTTGCAAATCCGCCAAAATCTACAAATTGGTCACATTTACCCAACTTTGATTCGAGTCTTTTAGAAGTTTAATCTTGAATTCACATTTGTCTACGAAATTTTGGCAGCATTTCCCCGTAAATGTGCCATCCCGAGAATATGGCTCGGCCCAATTTAACAACAACAACCCGAGAATGGAACTCGGCCACAACAACAACAACAATGCCAACAATTTTACTAGCAACATTCAATTCATATTCAATTCACATGACTTTCAAAACGATTCAATCAATATATTCATCCATCCAACACCTTCCAACTCAATGAATATAACAACATATATCTTTCTTTCAAATTCATAAACTATATCAACAATCTTATATGTTAGCAAGATCATTTTCATCAATACAAGAAATCATGTTACAATCTCATTATGTTCCAAATCAGCCCACAACACTTTTGTCTTCAATTTAGATCATCGAACCTTCATTTTTCATCACATAATCCACAACAAACAACAACTAACATACTACATAAAATTTATCCATTCCTTGTCATACCAAATCAGTCCATACGGCCACTCACTTCTCAAATGGATTTTCATCAATTTTCATTCATTTCTATACATTATAATAGCAACCAAACTACTAAATAAAATTAATTCCCCACTTCTACACATACTACTATATTCGGCCATATCAACTACTTCCATTCTTTCTCTTTTTTTTTTTTTCATGAACTACATCCTTTTCCACATATTACAACAACAATCAACACCTTACATAAAATTAGTCCATTCTCTCTACACAAGACAACTATCCGCGGCTAACACACCACATGCATACGTTTCATGAACTCCATCCATTCTTCAATACTATAACATGCATAAGCATCTATAAGAACATATAATTAAAATTAAATCTCACCTTCCACTCATCTTCTTCCTCGGCTAGAATTGGCAAATTGGAACAACGAGCGGTTTTCTCGCTCCAACAACTACTCCACGTTGACGAGAGCCTTTCAATTAGTAGGAAACTAGGAGGAAAATAATTTTCCGTGACCAACCTCAAAGGGCAGATCCGCCGGCTCCTTGGCCGTGACTCTCTCTCTTTTCTTTTCTTTCTTTCTTTCTTTCTTTCTTGCTCTCCTTCTTAAAATATGATCACACACACATATATATATATATAACTATATAAGCATGTGAGGGGCCCCGTCCCTTCATCCTTCTTTTTTTCTCTAGAGTTTTCTTTTCTTTTCTTGACTTTTCTTTTATTTTCTTCAAACTTCCAAAAGATGACCAATTCTTTTCTTCTTTCCTAGAATTTTCTTAAAATACAAATATGGCCCCTTTCATGAACTTTCATGAAACTCATGTGAAATTCCCGTTTTACCCCTCGACTTTTCTCAATATTACCATTTTGTCCCTAACCTTCAAGATTATTTCCACGGCCCATTTTGCGAATTTCTCTTCTTGCCCTTAGCCTTTCTCAATATTTCCGCCCAATAATATTCATAAATAATATTCATAACCAACTTATGCACTAAAATAATTTTTGAAGATGGTCTTGCCCTTAACTTCCCGCAATTGTCTTAAGATATTCCGACGTGCAAAATGCGGGATATAACATGAACTTATCATCAAGAGATACATTTAATCAATTCCTCCGTTGCATTTGCACTGACTTACCTCTATGACAACCATTCCATTATCATATAAATACATATTCTGATAATGTAGCCTCAACGAAGTGACTTACCTCTGTAATTTACACTATCATCACTCACTTTCTTCTGTCGATACCGTTCTTCTGCAGAAATCAAGGGTTAGTATAAGGAATCTCATTTCCTATGGCTTGGCTCTATTGCACGATTTTAGATATGAAAGAAGAGTAACCATCATAAATGCCCTGTAGCCTCCTGCTTAAAAATGTGGAGCGCAACACACCATAAACAGGACTCTACTAGACGCGACTGTCACGACCCGACTAGGGGCCACGACGGGTACCCGAGGCTGCCCACCATGTACCACTCATTCAATGTCTTATCCTGCCTTCATTCACACTTCTTATCATTTATAATCATAGAGAATGATTTTCGTTTAAAACATATTTACTTGTATATACATAAGCTCTTTAGGCTCTCAAAATAATATACATATACTTGTGTATACATGACGACCATGGGACCATACTGCCCACACATACGTATCTACGAGCCTCTACTAGAGCACTGAACATATGGACGGGACAGGACCCCGTCATGCCCAAAATATATATACACAAAATAGCGTCTCAAAAAAATAGCACCTCCGGAATAAAGGAGGGCTTCTGCAACTCTGCTGATAGCCCCTATGGATCTGTACCATCTCCCTGTCTACCTGTGGGTATGAACACAGTGTCCAAGGAAAAGGACGTCAGTACGAATGTTGTACTGAGCATGTAAGGCATGAATAAAATAAATATAATAAAGAAGTCATAATGGCACAGGACGAAGGCATCACCTTCGACTGGATACATGTGGTACACATAGCATATCATATAAGTTACCATGGCGTATACCTCGTCTGATCATACATACCTTATCATATCGGAAATACATTATCATATCATACGTGCATCACCATATCGTATGTGCACCATCATATCATACATACATCGTCATATCATACATGCATTACCATATCATACATACATCATCATATCATACATGCATTACCATATCATACATACATCATCATCGTTAGTTCACGTACGGGTACCCATCGTGTACGACCCGCGATGGTGATCATGTCCGCCCTTTTCTCGTACGGTGTAGTCGCACGCAGCCTTGGTGGTGGTCATGCCCGCCCTTTTCTCGGTGCGGTGGAATCGTATCATCACACACATCACATACTCATCATCATACATACCATGCATTTTTCATCATACATAACATATGTTTATCATTACTATGCATTTCATAGACATAACGCAGCTTTATCTTAACTTAACGTCATCAGAGCATATATATATATATATACATACCATATAGTCGTCATTATACATTTTATAGGTACATTGTAGGCTAGCATCAACACACATATCATAGATTTATAATTTTTAACTGTCTTATAAGCATATCACGGCTCTATCATAATTTGGTATCATTACACACATGCATATACATATGTCATCACATCATATATTGGGACTCATAGGCATCTATAGCCATGTCGGGGTGACGTAAGGTCGTGGAACCCCGATCACATTATGGAGTACTCAGATCATCGTATCTCACCTTGAAGGGACTAACATTTTAAGGTGAGTGTACGTAAGAAGAAATATCAATAGAGCTATACTTAGAACCTTTGACTTCGTGGGCATCGTATTTCACCTTAGGATTCTACAGACTTATCTCATCAACCTCTATTGTCATACTCGAGCTTCATCTCCTCCCTTTACCTTATACATATGTAGCCCCTTAGGTTCATAGTATCATCGTTACCCTTATCGTGCTCATAACATATATATATATATATATATATATATATATATATATATATCTTATCTTTATCCCCCGTGCTATTCATGAACATAGACTCCTAGATCTTCGGTACTTAGGAAGTTCCTGGAGAGAGAGGAAATCATGCCTTGAAGAGAAAGAGGCTAATCATCAGAAGGTAGGTTTATCAACAAGGATTAATAGCAAGGAGTCATACGAAGGTCATTAACTTTATAAAAATCTTGTATTGTAACTTTAGGATCTCTAGACTCGGCTCATTAGCACATTCATGTCCTACTCCTCATTTCGTCTCATATGGGCCCTTTATAATGTAGACTCATCATTTCCGACACATACATATATAGAGAAATCATAGGAAGATAGGGGGATTCATACCATAGAATCATGCCTTAGAAAGAAGGGTTGAGCCTTACATACCTTTGTCGTTTAGCTACTTTATTGCTTGCTCGTCCTCTTTTAATGCACTCGCTAATACCTTCAATGGGATTCGTATCAACATTAGTTAACAATCATGAGAGCGTTCCTACTAAAGCTATAGAAAATTGGGCAGCGTTTCCTTTGTTTAAACTACTTTCCACCATATTCCATATCAACTCCCAACATTCATAACAACCATCACAATATCACTAACTGTCACGACCCAACCCCGTAGGCCGCAACTAGTGCTCGAGCTAGGCACCCGTACACACCCATTAACCAGAACAACATACAAACAGCTTATACATATACAAAGATCAGACGTCAGACCATAGCTAGCATAACCAGATTCTGTACATACAGAAAAGTGAAACGTCGCCCCAAAGCTGTCACAAATATATATATATATATATATATATATATATATATTGCTGTCATAACTTTCAGCAGATAATATCACACATAAGCCGGTAAGGCTATCATAGTATAGGGGGACGTCCAAATCACAAATCACACAGACACAACGAACGACAGTGATTACCCACAACCCACACATGTCTACGGACCTGCGGTAACAACAAAACCATATGACGGGACAGGGCCCCGCCGTACCCATGAATAGTCATATACATATGCATCGGAAGAGTCTGTACCAATACATAGGCTCCTGAACAAGGGAGCGCTCCAAAATAGCTGAATGGAAAGCCTAAGCTGTCGGATCATCACAACAAGTATCTGTACCTGCGGGCATGAAACGCAGCCCCCGAAGAAAGGGGGTCAGTACGAAATATGTACTGAGTATGCAAAGTATGAAATATAGTAAACAGGATCATAATCGGAACAAGAAGTACAGAAAATAAATGCTAAATTCAGAATACCAAAATACTTACTTATCAAAACACAAATCATGCATGGGGGCTCGGGGAATATGGTCGCCCGCCGTCATTGGCGCCATAACACATCATACTCGGAAGGTTTCAAATCTCAAAGTAACCGACATATCACATAACACATCATAACGCCATAACACATCACTAACACCGAATATACACGGTGCCGGCCCTCTACAGCGAGGGCTCGGCGAACCGGACACATCATACTTCGGAATATAACATAGTGCGCACGATAACATAACCGGCCCGGGACTCGGCGAAAGATATAACAACCATATGCACGAGCAGAGTCGTGGGAGACTATATGCAGTTCAAAACATTTCAAAAACTCCATAGAATAGTCAAAACGAACTATCATTTAAAACCAAGAGAATAGTCATGTCACGACCCAACCCCGTAGGTCGTGACTAGTGCCCGAGCTGGGCACTCGTACCCTCTTCTAATCATAACTCGCTCATAATAACTTGTTAGGAACTTATATATATAAAACATACACGGTGGCGCATATACATACCTATATATATATATACATATCATACATGTAATATGGGAATGTACATAACACAAACATAACTGAACAGTGCTACCCACAACTCACGTATATGTCTACAGGCCTCTAAGAGTAATAACAGAATCATATGACGGGACAGGGCCCCGCCGTACCCAGAATAAACATACGCAAACATATACATAACAGAAGAGTCTGTACCAAATGTGGGCTCCGGACAAAGGAGCACTCCAAAATAGGCGACGAGTCCCTAAGGCGACGGCTCACCCAAATGAGTGCACAGCCTGCGCGGCATGAAACGCAGCCCCCGAAGAAAGGGGGTCAGTACGGAATATGTACTGAGTATGTAAAGCAGGTAATACATTAAACAGAATCAAACCAGAATGAGGGTTATAGAAATAAGTGTAGAAATCGAAAAAACATAATTTGCCTTTTGAACCGCTCGTCATATATAAACATATGTCAATAAACCAAATCGTATCATAATCAGATCACCGTATCATCGTACATACGTATCGTACCCGGCCCTCTAGTGAGGGACTCGGTGAGGTGTCACGTACATTATACGCATATCACTTACCGAAAATCATATACGAAGTACAGAAAACAAATATAATAATCAGAATGTCAGCATGCTTATTTTATAAACATAAATCATGTATGCCAAAAACATATGTCATATATGGCCCATAATGGGACCCGACCGCCCCTCCTGCCTTGGGCGCCACAACTCATCATACTTCAGAAGTTTTTGTATATTCTCCGAACATCTCCTCCAAATCGCAGCATATTTCAGAATCATATCACACTTCAGAACCATTTCATATTTCAAACTAATCATACTTCGTACCATATCATATATCAGAATCAGATCATATTTCAGACGCTCATCATACTTCGGAATCTCATCATACTTCGGATTGTGCGCACGATAATAACCGGCCCGGGACTCGGCGAAGGAAGTAACAATAATATGCACGAGCAGAATCGTAGGAATCATATACAATGTACAAAATTCATAAATCATATGCAGCATAAACATTTACCAAAATTTAGTAAATTAATCAGAACGAACCATTATTTACAGATTAGGGTCATAGCCCAATCAAATTTCCTTTTGAATGCCATTCGGGAACATATCAAACGAACTTTGGAAATCATAATTACATATCGAAGTCACATGCGTAACAATCCTTATTTAAAAGGCATCTAATTCAAAATTCTAAACTTACCAAATAAATAGGGAATCCATGCTCGGAGATCAAGGTGAAAATAATACTAAATCTTTCTTAAAGGTCATTAAGGAGAATCATAGAAAAGCCGCGGGCCCCACGGATGGGTGCCGACCCCATCCGAGCCCGACTACGAGAGTTAGGGGAATGTTATGTCTTATGAAGTTACCTATTATGTTTCGGGGCGATCCGAGCTCATATGCAAAAGTTACGGGCGTTTGAAGTCCGGAACCTTTTAATAGCAAAATTCCTTATAAGACTTTTGAAATTCCATCTTTTGAAAACATAAGAACCTTAGTTTGTTTACATCAAAGAATAAGTATTTAGGCACGAATAAAATACGCATCTAGGCTCGGATTCTAAAAGTGAAATTACCCCGAGGTTCAGGTCATAGCCTAGTGGTACTACGACATGCCAAAGAAGGGAAAGTAACGCCTTACATACCTCGTCCGCTCGCGAGCTAAATCAAGTCTCAACTCTCGGATGCTCCAAGATCTACATAACGCCAATATACCAAACATTAGCCATACGCATTTAAGCATTCAATTCCAAATGAACATTGAATTCTACTGAAATTTCGGCAGCATTTCCCCTGTAAATACACCAACCCCGAGATTTCAACTCGGCTAATTTCAACAACAACCAAACCAACAACCAAACTACAATACCAATAATCAATTCACAATGCATTCCAACATTAATCGTTCTTTCTACATGACTTCATCAACATTCATAATATTCCAACAACACTCATAATATAGTCACTTCAACTACTTACGTTCAATCTAATATCCGCGTTTATACATTTGATTACTAATCCAAAACCATTCAAACAATATTCAAGAATGTTTTAAACAATCCATACAATTTTCCAAACAACCCAAATAAGGCTCTAACTCACCCGAATTTGTCCCCAAACCCGAAAACAACACCAAATACATTCTTCTCTTCCAAGTTCATAATTTACACCATTAATCCGCACATTAACAATGCAATTTCCATAAATACAAAAATTACATAAAATTCACATTAACTTCCAAGTCAACCCATAACCAACACAACATCACTTTAAGTCATTAAACTTGCATTTTTCATCATGAAATCCATAACGACGACAACTAAAACGCTAACGACAATTTGTTCATTCTCAACACACAAAGAGGGGCCATTCGGCCAACATCCAACATGCACCTAAATTTGATTTTCATTCCTTTCTTCACACTACAACAATCAGAACATACTAACTAACATTAATTCATGACTTTAACACAATACACACACACACGGCCAAACCCATATGCACGGCCCAACTTTAACTTGATTTCCATCATGAAGTTCTTCCATTTTAGCATACAACAACACATATAAACCATTTATAACACATGAAAACAAGATTAAACTCACCTTTCTTCTTCAACTCCACAACTTGCCTAAAGTTGGCCAATGATGAAAACGAACAATCCAACGCTTCCAACAACTCTTCCACGTTAACAAGCACCCTTGAATTAGTAGGTTTGCTTGAAGAAATAATTTTTTTCTTGATCAATTCTTGGTCTAGCTTTTTCTCCTTCTTGGCGAATAGGCCTCTATTTTTTTCTCCCAATTTTCTTGAAATTTCTAGAGTGATGAAGATGAGGAAATAAGATGACTTGGTCATCTTTTTATTGCAATTAGTAGCCAACCATGTGGCCATGGACCACATAAGGTGGCCGTCCACATGGCCTTTGTTTTTTTTTTTTTTTTTTTTTCTTTCTTTCTCCTTTTTTTTTTGTTGAATTTTCAACTTTCCAAAAATAGGGTACTTACTAAAAATGAAACTTAACCCCAAATGTTTCCTTAACATTTCCATACCAATAAAATCATACACAATTCAAGCCTTTAAAGCGAACAAAATTCTCTGCTTCATATCTCGGAATGGTCTTGTCCTCAACTAATCAAAGTTGACTTGGATTATCCCGACGTACGAAATACGGGATATAACAAGTCAAATCAAGTTTCCCCCGAAGGTCACTCGGGAGCATATCAAATATAACTTTAGAAATCATGGTTACGTTTCAAAGCCATATGGAGTAGCTTATGGAAATCGAGAACATAATCGTCATTACAGACTCGATAGGTAAGTAAGTAATCGACGCTCGAGGGTTAAGACGATAGTCATGCTAAGTTCCTTCAAAAGTCGTTAGAACTATACAAAGGAAAGTCGCGGGACCCACGGACGAGCGTCAACCCAATCCGAGCCCGCCTATGGAAAGTATAGTCATTATACGCTACAGAGCCTTCTACGAGTATACTGAAGCGATCCGGTTCTGTCTACGTAAGTTACGGCCTTTTTTTTTTTTATATAGAACCCTTTAGGAACAAAACTTTTTATGCAAACTTTGAAATCCAATCATACCAAAGACAAAAAGACCATAGTTCGACTGAATTAGGAATAGTAACATCAAGAAGCAAATGAGAATTGTAGACATGCCAAAAAAAAGAAAGAAAGAAAGAAAGGGTGAGCTTTACATACTGTTCAACCTCCTGTAGCTACGCGTATTATCGAACTCATAAATCTACATTTAAAGGGATTCACGCTACGTTAGTCTCTTTATTTCACACTTGTTCCAAATTTCAAACCAAACCATTCTATATTACGTTCGAAAATCGGGCAGCATCTCCCCTGTTTATATGCCTAGCCCGAATTCTCAGTTCAGTAACCAACAACATCAACAATAATACCAATAGTATTAACATCATTTCCAATACCGACGTATGCCATAAAACAGCCCGTACACTGTTTTCTAAATTTCTCAACCAACCAAATTTGCGATATAACTATTTAATAATTTTATTTCCGTAAAGAGGTCGGAATTCATATGAACAACATCAATAACAACAGCCTTCACATTTTACAAGTTAAATACATTTATTTTCATCCAAATTCTCTTCAAATCTCCTTCCATAATTCACAACACCAACAAACGAATTTATTAGGCTATTCCCTCCGTGCTAATCCGTTAAAATTCTAAATGAACTCGTTAACAATGAAAAGGAACCGTAATCATACCTTAATCATGCAGCCCCCACGTTATCACTCTTCTCCTTGGTTGATTTTTAGCTCAAATTGAAGACAACGCAGCGTACAACACTTTTCTCTTCATGGGCTTCGAATTTCGGGGCTCAGATTTTGGTCAAAATTGGTTTTTCTTCTCTCCAAGGCTCTTCTCTCTCTCTTTCCAGAATTTTCTGGTGTTCTTGGTCTGAAAAATGAGAGGAAAGGGCTGAAATTTCACTTAAATAGGCATGGGTCATGGGCCTAACTCGATTGGCCCGGTTTGGGCCTAGCCCACTGACCTTTCTGCCTTAAAATGGCCATATCTCCTTATCCCGATGTCACCTGTGGGCCCACGATCTATGGTTGGAAATATAATTCAATTGTATACAACTTCTATCTTTGGTGTTTTTCCAAATTCCATACTTATAATACCGTTTCTGCCCCTCGAAGTCAGATCACCCGAAAACGTTACTTAAAAATATTTGTTTGGAGGACTTCCACTTTGATTTGGCTCAAGGGTCCTTCTTGAGTTATGTTTAACTTCACATACATGATTCATATAAATTGTCGCATGTCCCAAAAAAATCTCAATGTGTGGGCCCCACCTCAGCTTGCGAATAATCCGACGTACAAAAATATGAAATATAATACTGTCAACGTGAGTTTAAATTATGAAGCAACAACATGATTGTCAATTTTTAAGCACGTTAATAAGGACCTTCCAATACTAGAAGAAAATATTTTTTTTATCACTATTCATGGTCACCAATTTTTGGTGCCATGGCCGAATACTCCCCTTTGGTTGTTCTTCATATTTCTCTAAGTTTCTAGAGTGATAAAATGATGAACAATGTCTAGCTTTTCATCTAATGTGCACATATATGATTCATCCAAATGTCCCATGGCCCACACATGGCTTGGATGAATTTAATTTGGCCAAGCCATGGGTGGTACCCCACTCATATGCCACACGGCCACATTGGCCTTTTTTCATGAAATAAATACTTTCCATAATTAACTTTTGACCCCAAATTTTCCTTAATATTCCATACCAATAAAATCATAAGCAACTTATGCCATAAAACAAAATCGAAGGTCAAAAGTCTCTACCTCGCATCCCGAAATAGTCTTGTCCTTAACTTATCATGGTTAGCCCGGATTATCCCAATGTACAAAATAAGGGATATAACACTAACAACAATCGTCATCCATTCACATGATTCGTATTTCATAACTTTAGTTCAATTCTTCATAATTATGGCCAAAGTTCACTATCGCATCCTTTCGTATCCAATGCTTATTTCATGTTCTAAATATCATTTATAACACATTCATAACATCAACATATTCGTTTCCATGATTCAATCCAACTACTACTCCACAATATTACTATTCACACATTTGATGACCCATTTGCTATACACTTCTACAATCCATGTGTTTCAACTTAATAATACTTCAATTAACATGAATAGGTCATGAAACTTACCTTAAATAATAGAGGAACAAGCTTTGGATGATATTACACTTCTTGCACCAAAACCCTATTTCATCTCTCTTGGGTTTTCTTGATTTGTATGACTTTTAATGGGTTTCCTTCACTTGGTTCACTTGATTTCTTGTTGTTGATCCTTGCTTTCTATGGTTTTCTTATGGATGAAATGTTTGGAACTCTCTAGAGGCTTCTTGAAGTGTGGAGGATGAAATAAAATGAAATGAGGGAGGTCCTTATATAAAATCAACTTCAGTCCCGATTGGAATATACGGACCAACATACGGTCTGTATAAAATCTACTGACCGTATGTTGGACCGTATATTTGTTCCAGTAGATCATGAAATTCTGGGCTGGATCTACGGCTGGACATACGGTCCGTAGATTTTATACGGCCAGTATGTCTGGCCGTAAGTTCGCCCAGTTTTTCGAGAGTTGTTTCGTCGACTCGTTTGATCTCCGATCCTTATGGAACCTTCTTAACACTTGTTCATCACTTCAATAATATTCTAAGGGACGTTATAACTCTTCCTCAAGGTGTCATTAAAACATCATTAACTCAATACTCAAAATTCTTATCCGTTACTCAACGTATGACTCGCTTCCCTTAACAACTTTCTTTCCTTAACTCGGATGTCTTTGGAAATCTTAATTAAGACTATCACATACTATTTCTTACTTGTCCAAACCTCGCATTCGTCATGTCCTTCGTGGGTCTATTCACTGTACACTAACGGGGAATTTTCCGAGGTGTAACATTCTTCCCCCCTTTTGGAACATTCGTCCCCGAATGTTAAGTCGTTAGGAATTCTAGAAAAATTTTGCCAGAGTTCCCCCTGTAATATGGCACTACCATTGTTATACCCCGTATTTGGAACGTCGGGACGATTCGGGTTAACTAGGATAAGTTAGGGTTAAGACCATTCCGGGACGCGAAGTCGAGACGTTTGACCTTCGATTTTGATGTAAGACCTAAGTGTGTATGATTTTATTGACATGGAACATTTAGGAAAAAATTGGGACCAAAGATGGAATATTTGGAAATGGCCAATTATTGAAAGAAATAGAGGGAGTAAAATATGGCCATGTGGCCGGCCACCTTTGAGTGGGCCATGGCCACATGGTTGGCCATTATTTGTAATAAGGAGATGATTTAAGGGACCATTCCTTCATCATTTCAAGACTTAAGAAAAATCAAGAAGATTGGAGAAAACATCAACAACCATTCGGCCATAGCTTCCAAAAATCAAGACCAAGATTAAGCCATCCCAAAATTATTTCTTCTAAGCAAATCTACTAATTCAAGGGTGCTTGGTAACGTGGAGTTGTTGTTTCAAGCGTTGGATTGTTCGTTTTCATCCTTGGCCAACTTTGGACAAGTTGAAGAAGTTGTGAAGAAAGGTAAATTCTAATCTTGTTTTATGAGTTATGGAAGGTTTATGTGTGTTGTTGTATGTTGATATGGATGAAATTCATGAGATATGGCAACATGAAGTTGAGCCGTGTGCTATGGTGTGTGGCCGTGTGCATGTGTGTTGTGTGTCTAAGTGATGAACTAAGTTTATGTAGCATGTTTGGTTATTGTGGAGTGTTGAAATGAATGAAAGTCATGATGTATATATATGGGTGTGTTCCGAATATGGCCTTTATGTGTGTCAAGAAATGAATTAGTTTTCTTGGAATTTTGGTTGTTGTTGTTATGTGGATTTTGTGTTGGAAATGAGAGTTGAATGACTCAAATTGGTATGGTAAGTGTTATGGGCTGAGTTGGAAGATTTTGTGTATTTGGTGTAATTTTTATGTTTATGGAAATGGCATGGTTAGAGTGTGGATTGTTGGAGTAAATCATGATTTGAAATCAAGGAGTGTGTTAGAGTTGAGGTTCTCGGGTTTGGGGACCATTTCGGGTGGAATGGAACATTTGTTGGATTGTTGGAAATATTGTATGTATTGTTTAAGGAGTTCTTGAATATTATTTG